>NW_006763308.1:297267-314944 GCF_000218685.1 Serpula lacrymans var. lacrymans S7.9 | reverse complement strand
TCAACGAGGGAGGGAGAGGAGTAGTTCCAATTTGGAACAAGTGAGTCCCAGGCAGCGTGTGGTAGGTGTAGCTGTAGCGAAGACGATGGACAAAGGATAAGTGTACCCAAGTGAATGGGACAGCGATGAACATGGGCGACGCAAGGGGATGAACCTTCTCCAGCTCATAAACTACCCACCCACGCTCCAACCAGGCAAGACAAGCGACTGATGCTTTGATAGTATACAATAGCAGATTGACGTCATGAAGATGGACCTGTTACCCTATTTGGACTGGCCGCTGGGGCTTTGCTGATATCAGCAGTGGCACATGGTAGTCAACAGATTGCAAAGAAGATGAGGAGAAGGAGGGTGGAGGTGACAAGGAGGTGAACTAAAATGGGGATCCAGAAACGACCATCAGGTGAGAATAAAAACAAGAGTAAGGGACCCATGGTGGGGCTAGGCAAAGGAAGGGAAGTGAAGGAAACGACAAAAAGCGAGGGCGCAATGCAATGTGTAGCCAGTGGCGACGCAAAAATTTGCCGAAATGCCGAAATGCCGAAAGTACCAAATGGAAAGCAAAGGTGAGTGTGACTGAATTACCTATTCGAGGTGATGCTAATCAGCCACAGATTCGGAAAAAGCAATATTAATTACTATTCCACATGACACTGTGCCTGTGTGGCGCAAAGGCGAGTCTTTTTGAATATTCGCTTCATTCTTGACACCTGTCCATGCTACCAATCGACTTTGGTGCATGACAACATGAGATGGGAAACAAATCTGCGCCGCCTGGCAACAAGAAGAAAATTGTGGAGTTAGCAACCATGATAGCAGACACTTTTGCTCCGGATGTGGATCCACCACACATGGTGCCCAGCACTGTTGTCAAGCACAGAGGAAAACAAACACAGCCAGTTGCATAATTATAACTAAATCCATGCTATGTTCCATCAGAATGTTATCATTGCAGGCTTACAGCGTTCAGGCAGCTGCATTTGGTATGGGGGCCAGGTTTTTTATGACAGTTCTATCAAAGAAGCCAGTGAGGATTGCACCTGGCCCATCAAAGACCTATCTATATCTAACCCACAATCAGATCATGATGCCTTATTTTTATACACATTACAAGATATTGATAAGATATCAGATGTTTTAAACATCCCATGGGAAACATCCAAAGATCAACCATTTGATTCCACAACCACCTACATCAGTTTCCTCTGGGACCTCCAGCATCACCAAGTATCTCTCAGCCCCAACAAAGTACAAAAATACCTATTGGCCATGCATGCTTGGAGAAAAAGGCCCATGTACCTCCTTCAAGACGTATGCGAGCTATACAACAAGCTTTTACACACATGTTCTGCCCTCATCATGGGACGAGCATTCTTAACAGGCTTAAAATGCATGTTGGGAACGTGTCACAAGAAGCCGCTTTTGCCCCACCATCCCAAAAAAGGAATAGCACAGGATTTAGACTCATGGTCTCTCATGCTTCAAACCGGACAAGTATTGCGCCCCAACTTCCCCCCTACTGAATTCACCAATTTACAGATCTACTTGGACGCAAGTTCTAAAATCAGCATTGGCATATCCATAGGGAATAAGTGGAGAGCCTGGAGGTTAATCCCCAGCTGGAAAATGCACAATGGTAGTAGAGACATTGGCTGGGCTGAAGCCATTGGTTTTAAACTCCTCATATACTCACTCGCCACTATCCCTTGCACTCACTACCACCTCACACTCCACGGTGACAACTCAGAAATTATACCATAATGAAGCTGTCAACACAGCCTTCAAACACATACACAAGTTCTTACAATCTCATCCCCAACATTTTCAAGTCAGAGCTGTCTATGTTACTAGTGCAAACAACCCCACAGACTAACTGTGCAGAGGCATCAACAACACCAAACAATTACTACTTTCTCCCGTATCCATCCCTCCCCAGCTCAATGGTTACACTATTGATTCCTGCAACCCCCTTTCAGCCGCCGAAGTTAGAGCATTCTCTAACAGCAACTACTCTCCTGCTGCAGCAAAAGTTGTTAATCAAGCAAAGCAGTGGCAAGAAGCCAGACACCAGCTGGAAGCCAATTGTCAGAGGGACTATGGGTACATCACCTCTCTCCCTGGAACCAGTGGGCAGCACCAAACAGTGTTTTGACATTGCTCTAGCAACACAGACAAGCAGTGTGGTAACCACTCCTCAAAAATATAGAATAGACCTTACCCCGAGCACTTCCATTCTGAGACCACATTGCCTAGCCAGAGATAGGCTCAGAATGTGGACTCCCGCCAGTTTAACCCCTGAATGAGTGTATTACCCACCCCCCTAATCTGGCTATCCCATCTGAACAACACTTGGATAGAATACTCAAAGTAATAGGAGTGTCTTGGGCCTTGTCTACAAAACAAACATACGGAGCCGGCCTCTTAGGTGTCTTTGTGTTCAAAATATGTTGAAATGGCCTGTTTGCGGTGGAGTGTGCTTGAATAACATAGGGAACCGGAGAGCTCATTAGACTTTGAGAATGTGTGCTCATACCCCTTAAGGTCTTCGAGTCCCAGATCATTGGTGTACGTTGCAATATGGGATAGTTGGCACAAGCAGTGATGTGCATGCCCATGGAATGCCCCTACCAGGCAGGTGTGGTTGAGAGCATAGTTGAGAGCACGAGCGCCCGCACCCAAAGGGCTCTTGTTAAGCATTGTCTTAAACTTACACCCAATGTCAAATCCACCCCCAAGATTGCTACTGAAGACGTCCAGCATTTTCTCAATAACTGCCAGAGGATATTTGGTGCTGCACAAATCAATAGAAATAGTGTTAAATATATCAACACTCACAGTTCACTGCTCTGCACCATATCCACAATCACCAACAAAAAACCATGGCGACAAAGTGCTAGGACAATTCTTGACCCTTCAAATATTCCCCACATCATTTTGGTGAAATCCTCCTTCATGTTATTCCATCTTCCTGCGCAGGGATTATCTTCTGACTCAGCCTGGATGTGTGGTAAGCCAATGTTATTCCTAGAAACAAAAAGTACACTCACAACACTACCTGACCCCTTGAATAACTCCTCAATGTTCCCTGCTGCCCATTTGTCAATGTATTTGCAAGATAGATAGCAATCCGCATCAATTTGGAGGCTGGAAGGACATTTGTATAATGGGCCAGGTGAGTCATCATATTCAGACGGCCTGCACCTGATTATCCGCTTTAACAAATCATTCCCATCCATTATGTAGAGCATTTTAAACCAAAGTGTCTACTCATCTTGAAGAATGTATGTGCATGTGGGGCACGCATGTTGGAACTGTCAGTCTGGGGTAAAACACTGCAAGGTAGTCTACACTATAATAGAGACCTCGCCACAAATCTGTAAATAAACATCATGTGCAATTGATAACTGTTTAGCCAAGTAATGTTGAAAGATAACCAGAATATACATTAAGTGTTCCATTAATACCTAGGATGAACAAAAATGGACTTATGCCATGAAGGTGACATAAACCCTTAGCAAACACCTGGATGAATATATGGGGATTATAGAGGTGAAGAATGCAATATAGCTTGAGGGTCGTAGTAGATATGCCAACACTAGGCAACACAGGTGAACAAGGCATTACACCCTGCCTCACCAGTGCGGATGATTAATATGTCAGTGGGGATGACGGTAAAAAGTGTGTTGTGAGCATCTATCAAAAATCTGTAATAGGACAAGTGATACTGCAGTAGTTACATTGTGATTACAGGCACAGCACTTACTGTAGACATCCACCACCTTCACTTTGATTGATCCTGTATTAACAGGAGCCCCCATTTTATTTGATGCATCTAGCAAGCTACTCTGGTCATGCTTCCAACTCCATCCCATATATGCATTGACCAGGGCTGGCATTTAGTGCGTGAATGCTTGCTCACAACAAAGAATCCTATCCCGGAGTGTACAATAATCAACATGCCTTGGTTTTGAACCATGTTGTCGGCTACATGTGGTAAACTAGAACTTGTTATTTGTTCAATAGGAGTTTAATGCTTACCATAGATTTGCAGCAATCTCATTTGTCAAGGCCTTGAATTCACCTCCTGCATGGCTTATCTCTACAGGTACAGAACCATCCAACACATTGTCCATGTCCATGTTATTGAATGTGTCCCAATCATCATGGTGGCCCCGGTTTTCAGGTACTTCTTATAACACTTCAAGAGCACATCTTTTACTAGGTGTTATGGCTATGTAATATCAGCAGTCATGAAATTAGGACGCGGCTTCCAACACTTACCTTCCAGTCATGCCTGGTGTCTCTTAGGGAGCTTGGCAGATCTTTTGGCAAGAGCCTTTGGGCCCAATGATTCTCAGCTTGATTTGGTTCTGTGGCCATACTTATTGCAGGAGGAGATGATCTGATAAACCTTTTTACTTAACAGGTTGGTGTGGTTTTGAGGCTTTGAAGAGTGGTAAATCAGTAAGTGGTTAGATCAGCCTCTCATCTTTCATTTCATCACTGATAACAAGCACTGTTATGCTCAAGTTTGCAAGTATACAAAGCATAAGCTCTCTGTTGGATCGCCATAGTTTTTGCCCCCGAAACACCATTGGTGTCTTCTTCTTGGCCTCAACACTCACAATGTAAGTGATCTCCTCTTTGTATGTCACGTTAATGACATTGAATTTCTCTTAACCAATCAAGCCTCACTCAGCTTCATTACAGGCAGGTGAATAGGAGTACAGAGATATTCTGGAGAGATTGGCGCCATCCAAGGGTTCTTGGAAGCACTCCAGCAGTGTGCAGAGTTGGTGCAGCCATAGCGCTATACTAGCTAATGGCCTACCCCCATCACCACTTCCAATGAACTTGAACTGCTCCCATGTATCTGGCCAGATTGAAGTCTCCCACTCCCTTCCACCAGCTATTCTTAATCTTTATACCATCTACCCTGCCAATTCTGATTTTCCTTCCACCCACTCACCTGATGCAGCACCCCCATCTGCATATCCCTTTGCCTCTGATGCTACACTACCTCCTATGCCAAGCTTGCCCCCTTCTAAATAACAGCATCATAATAACCACCCAACAGAATCCTGTCCTGCTTTGTCTTGTCACTGTGTTACAGCATATACAACCACTAATCCATTACTTGCTGGCCCTACAGTGCCTCCTTCCATATCCAACCTACTCCCCACTAAGCCATCATCTAAGACCTCGGGATCCACATTGCCAACTGCTAGGTATTAGGCTAATGTGGATGACCTAATGGAGGAGTTCAATCAGGTTTTGTTGTAGTATTGTAGTGATAGGAGTGATGCTAGATCAGTAGTAACATACAATCAACATATTTTTTGAGCAGAAACTTGGAAATTGTGTGTTCAAATTATAAAGTTCCGGTTTTTAATATTGATGCATTGTGCTCATTAATATTTACAAGTTATATGCTGGTAAAATTAAATAAATGGCCAACAAGAGTATGTGCATGACTCTGTGTCTTGCATTGTGGCTGACCATGACATTGCTTCTCTTCAACGACTTTTCTAGCAAAATCTGTCACTGTAACAAAAAAATCAAGATCAATTAAGATACAGTTTGAATGACCTGGATATCACTTACTCTATTTTTTCAGACCATCTCAGTGATAGTATTGCTGCAAACAGTGAGTGACAGTGAATGATAGCAAATGATTCACTATTGTTCACTATCATTTGCTATCATATTTGATATTGTTGTTTCAGATTATATCATGGGTCATCTGTCAATACCAGCTGTCATTATAATCTGATTTTTCTGATACAAAACGAGGGTTTGACTCACCTATTCATATGTTTCTATGGGCAAACACAGAAATCCCGTTCAGCAAAAAAGAGCTACACAAAGGTGGTTGTCAACTCCAGGGTGAGTATTTGAACGTGCATTATGGGCATTCCACTTGAGGCGCTAAGAAATTTATTAGGGTGCATGAGTGTCAAAATGAAAAGGCATGTCAGTGTGCTGCAGCATACATACTTTGCCCTATCAACTCTTAACAATACCGAGGAAGGCTCTCTGACTATCTCTCAATCTAGCAAGCGGGCATTCAAAAGATGAGCAGGTCCTATGAAGCTGGGTTTCTGGGTCAATTGATTTTTCTGAGTTCAGCAGGCACAGAAAAATAACTACATTATTACAGCACTCACCTGCATCACCTACGCCAGTTCCCACCCCTCTAGAACATAGTACTCCTAGTCTGTTCGTCCCATCACTCTAACTCTCGCACATGGCAGTCACTACTTGGCAAATAAGCTGGGGCTCCAAAGCTGTATGGGAGCAATGCTTTGCAGACACTTTAAGACACGCAGGCAATAAAGTGACAACAGAATTGTTTGTGGAAGAGTGTGAGGTCCATATCCGAGAGGGGAGGTAGATATTGAGAGACTTGAAGTTCTACATGAATGGACTCAATCATGTGGAGATCCCAATACTTCTAGACTTGAAAGATATAATCTTGCAGGAATTTGACTTAGTTGAGCAAATACTTGCTGAAGTCAAATTTTTTGAAATAAAATTGAATGAGTTACCTACCTCTGTACCTAGCCAGCAAACTAGTAAATAATAAACCTTCTAATGCTGAATCAGCCTGGGGGATCTCTGTGACATTAGAAATATGTGGTTGGGAGGAAGATGTACTTTACAATTATATGAATTCTACACTGCAATAGCAAAGCTTCAGCAGGAGAAACACACTAAAAAGGTATCAAAATCATGTGGGATGGAACCAAATTTGGATTCCACATAAGGCAATTGTTGTTTACTCTATTGACTTGCTGTGGGGGCATGGTGGCTTTATGCTAGAGGCTTTCGGTATCAGGTTCACATATTCACTGGCACCTCAAGTATTTGAGTTCTGCTTTACTGGATATCCATAGAGCTCTTAAATTGGCAATTCTGGTGCGTTTTCCACCACATTCTGTGTTTACAGGTTACTGACTTGTTACTTCAGATATTATTACATGCCATCCGAGTTGCATTTCACAAATGACATTCAATTGGAATGGTCGGCCATTTAAATATACATACCCTCAAATTATATATGTAACTAATGAGTTTTGCATAGCTTCTATGGAGGAAAAGAATTTGAAACATCACTGTAAGAAAAGAGACTGGGTGATTTATTTCCAGAACTCGTGAAGGCCCTCTTGACTCATCAGCATACAGCAATTTGGACCTCCACTCAGCTGCCTGACACTGCATGTTTGTGGTTCATAGGGCATCTGAGGGTTTTGAGGTAGGCCATGATCATTTTGTTTGTATCATTGCTGATTCAGTTATCATTGCACAACTTCTTAGATAGAGTCAAATCAGCAACAGGTTATCCCACATCTGACCGCCCACTTTATGGGCTATATACCTACATCACAATAGGTTCTATTTCCTCATGCAGCACACGCTAGCATATCACACATGTAAGTTTATTACTGTGACTATACTTTACAGCCGTATTCTGCTGCTGACAAGCCTCCATCAGCGCCATAACTCAACATACCAGTCTACGACCAACCTCTTACCCATGTAATCTAGTTTGTGAAACCCCTATCATGTTTTGTACTCCAGTTTCATTATTGATCACGAGCAGGCACTTGATCTTTTCCAAACAAAGGCAACAAGTGGCAGCCTTGTCGTATACTGCTCAATGGTACTATAGAAGCTGGTGGAGTACCATCAGCTCCAAGTGCAGGTTTTGTAATTGCATACATCATATGTGCTGGATCTGCACTACCTTTCAACTTGGTGTACCATTCAATATACGCCAATGGAATTTTGGGCCAATGTTTTGGTATACAAACAGAACCACCATGAAAAATGGCAGGGAGCTTGAATATTACTTTAACTCTTCCAACACATGTCTATATGTCATGAAATATTAATTCACAACTTGAAACTGATCATGAAATTAGAGGAAAATATTACCAGCAACACCTGTTGACTCTGCTTCTAATGAGTCTAATACAACAACATTATCAAACTGTGGAGCAATTCCTTTGGACCTAGGTTTTGCTTTGATGACTTCATACTTTACACTTGCACTAGCATCATCTCCAAGGTGAATTGGAGTGAGTTTGAAACTAGTGAATATGTCAAGTGAATCAAATGGGAGATTTGCAATATTGACTTGATTTCTGGACATATAACCTGGCTGACCGTGCATTAGGCAATTCAGAAACTCCTTGATATCACGTATGAAGCCATGACATTGGTGGTTTTGTTGAATTGATTGAATGGGTTGTTGTGGAAGAGGAGATACTTTTGCTATGTTAATACCTAAGCCAGATGGATTCTGGAGAATATCTTGCTGACATAGAACTGGTCTATTTTGTAAAGACAATTAACAGCATTCAAACCACACAGTTTTTTCTTGCCTTGATAGCCAGGTGGTCATTTGTGGACGCTCATTCCTATGATTTGATGCTCTCCATGCATCCTTAGCCATGTCTATGTGGAAACGTTCAAACATATGATTGCAATAATGAATACCCAATGAGCCGTGCGAGAATGGACGGTCAGACTGTCTATTCTCTCACGGCTCATTGGGTGATCTAATCTTATCTTTGCTGGAACAACAATACTGGACTGTGCGAGAATAGACAGTCTGACCGTCCATTTTTGCACAGCTCATCCAATCTCACCTTTGCTGGTACAATACTGGACCGTGTGAGAATAGACAGTCTGACCGTCCATTCTCGCATGGTCCAGCAGATTGCTGATTTCACGTTATTAGCATTGCAACACCTTATCATGTTGTTGTGTAACCAAGGTCAGGCTGCCATACATTTTCCCACAGTCTTTGTAGTATACTGAAAATGTATAGATTTACTATTCCAACACTATAGGTCAAGATCCTTGCTTGGATACTGGGTCAGCAACCACTGCCAACAGAGCTGATGCATTTTCACGCCCAACTGGTGGGTATCCTAAGCACACTCACTCCTGCTGACCTCTCTGCACTGCTAGACAAAGTGGCTCCATCCTAAATGGTTCTATCATCACTCTCTGACAGCCCACCTTCTGTCACCATGCATCAAGATTTAACAACATCATCCCCAGCCTGCTTTGGTGAAGAGGTATGTTGGCTCTCCCCTCCTAATGCCAATATTACTGACTATTTTTTCTCCACAGCAAACTCATGTTGACGAGTCCAACTTGCAGACCAGTCAATCTCTGCAACAATCTCTGGCGGTGATACGCTCACAAAGACGCCAACCACGTCAACACCCATATGCTGCTGCAGCTCCTACTCCTACTCTTGCACGTTAATCTTGTCGATCTCCATCTCCTGCATGTCAACAACCTGCTCCTGCCCCTGCTCCAGCTCCTGCACGTCAATGGCCTTGTCCAAGGGGTGGAATTGCTGTCCAGCAATCTCTGTGGCAAGCAGTTATTGACCCTGCTATTAGGATCAACTCAGCTGTCGATGCTTTTATAGCACGGCTTGCGGCTGCACATGAAGACTCCTCAATGTTCAACTCAGGAGAGTGGGCGCACTCTGTCAACTCCCTGTTGACCTCTGTTATGTCCACCAATGACTACCTGGATGAGTCTTTGGCTTCTGTTGTGGTGCGCTGTTGGTGCATGACCAGTAAAGATATAGATGTCAACTTTTTGCTGATGATCAGCTACATTCAGCTTGTTGCCAAGTCCCAAAGGTAAGTGAAAATTGTTACAGATAATTATCATTTCTTTCTAATGTTTATGCTTGTATGCTAGTCTTTGCTCTCAGCAAGGTATCTCCCTGGCAAACCTTTGGAGGGATCTCCCTCAGCCTAATTCATCTAAGAAACAGTTTGAGCAATAGCATGCTATGGGCTGCAAGTTTGCAGCCATAGCAGCCGGTGGTAAGATTACCTTTGTCTGCATTAAACCATACTTACAGATCTATGTAGGATCTATTTATGCCCTTATTTTGGTTGCAGGCATAAGCTTACGGGTTCAACTTGGTGAAATGGATGGAATGACACCATGGGAGATAGCCAATGTCTTTAGGTGGCCAGTTGAATGTAAGTGTACTACTTCTTACTGTGTGTATGCTAACTAAACAATGTTATGCAGCTACTGTTAGTGGACAGCTGGTGATGAGTAGAATCATCCCAACTATTTATAGCTTATGCCAAAACCTGCCACTGAACATGAACTGCATGTTTGCACCTGGCGTGCTCAGTTATTATGGCCTTCCTGCCAATATTGATTACACAAATTTTGAGGCTTCTGATCAATTTTTTAAGGCTATCCGATTCAAGTACGTTACAATCATTTGATTCTAACAGTTTCTGATTTTTTTTTGGTTTTTTAGAGTACTTTCCAACTCTTGGATTGTCGTCTAGATTGTTGAGGAGTCTGTATGCACACTATAGACATAGCTCATGTACCCATACATTGTCATGGTCAGGCTATCTTAGGTGTAGGTACAACATCTTCAGTACATTTCCTGACTCCCTTATCCAATCTTGACAACATCCTGCCTTGTTCTTAACCACCATCACCATCATTACCACCAGTTGTCCTCATTGAAATGTATGTGGTTAGCACAACATTCCAGAATATGGCTGAAGGCAATTGCCAATACTCTGCACCGCAGGATCCTGGCGATAACTATGAGTGGACCAAATCAGAAAGAGAAAGGGCAAGTTGAGCCATCAAGGTCACAGACGTGGAGGACCTGACAGCCAAGGTATGTCATTATCATGTATGTAGTGTACGCAATATCAATGCTAAATACTTGTTTTTAGATACAAAAACATTATGATGGGGGTGTTTGTACAGACCCCTCAGCATACTTGTATATACCATCCTCAATAGTTCCCTCCATCCCTCTTCTGTTGAAAAACAGCAATGATTTGCTCATGTTATTTTTAAACAGCTCTATGCCAGAATCAATTTGCACCACCCTCCTGCCTAACTTCCAGTCCTGCCTAGGCTCCACCACGTCTCTACATCATATAGACTCAGCTGTTGAAGGTGAAGGCTTCACATTTGAAGCTCTACATTTCTCTTGATACAACTGCCATTGTACAAAAGTGAGTTTTTTTTTTTCCATTTACAAACTATGCTGAATCAATGAAGGGAAATGACGCACCCAATGACATTCCCCCTTTGATAATGAGGAGAAAGTATGCCTCCAGAACAAATTATTTACAGCTTATCCCCTATACGTCCAAGGAGATTCAAGACCATGCTGATATTTACCAGAGACTTAAACAGTATTTGCTGATCTCTTTGAATGGATAAATGAAATGGTGAGTGACATTGTTTCTGATTAATTTACAGGATAATCTCCTGATACCATTGATGTAGCTTGCTACTTATCTACCTGCTGAATATTTGGTACTCAGACAACATGCTGAGTTACTCCCTGGTAACAACACCTCTGCTGTCTGCCCATTCTTAGGTCTTGTGGTCAATATCAATGTTTCAACCAAGGCTCACAGGGATGCCAAGGACAAACTCTTTTGTCTAGTCACACCACTGGGGGAGAGCTTTGCCTTGTTGAGCCTGGCCTGGTGTTGCAGATGAGAGAGGGGGATATTGTGCTCTTTCGCTCATGTGATATAACTCATTTTAACTTGTACTTCAGAGGGCAGAGGGGCTCAATTGTCTTGCAAACTGACAAGGAGATGGATAATTGGAGGAATGGGCAAAATAGATGGGCTGGTCATTCTTCTTTACATTGATAACCATGGACTTTGTACTGCATTTTGTATATTTGTTTGTTGTATCACTTTTGAGAAGAAAGTTGAAAGGTGTGAGGGATGAAATGTTCCACTGTTTGCTAATTCCTTATTTTCTATATCTTTTACCTCTGTCTCTGTCTACTATTTTGGTGATGGCTGCTAGGACAAGATCTGGACAGAACAAAACTCAGGGAAGTAAGTCCAAGAAGCTTCAAACTCTTCTGATGGGCTTACACAAGATGAAGAAATCTTATACAGCCAACTGATGAAGAAGTTGCAAGCATCTGGAAAGGATGCAAATGCTGACAGGCTATCAGGTGAGTCATTTAATATGTGTTATGTATCATGTCCATTATATAGTACACTTCCCAGATATTTGTCAGAAAGCAGCTCACATGGTGGAGGCTGAGGATAATGAGGAAAAAGGAGACTTGGATAGGCCTGACGTTGATAGTGAAGATGAACCTCTTCATAAGAGGGCCAGGAATAGCATGGAAGAGGAACTAGAAGATGAGGATGAAGATGCTCTGATGCACACCTTTAGACACTTGACAGGCAAGTAACTCAACCTTAGCTATAAGCTTTACTAATGCAGCATCATCAGAAGAAAGCTCACAGCAAGTTACTCCCTCACCTTCATTGACCCAGGAGTTGGACAATCCTTGCTACGAACAAATGGTGTCATCATTGTATACTGATGTGAGTTTTACCTTTTTTTTCTAGTTCACTGATCCACATATACAGATACAGATTACTGCATCACCAGCTGAAAGTGTCCGGTTGGTTAACAATAAGCGTAAAAGGAATAGCAGTAGTTCTCCTTCATTAACACCTTCCAGAGATTCCAAGGTAAGTGTGCAATATGTTTAAAGATTATAAGGCTTATATTCTACACAGGCCGTTATCACTAGCTTTAGCCCTACCAGCTCCAGGCTGGCTAAAGCAGGACATTCTCAAATGTGTGTTATTCTTTCTACTGTGAAAGGCTTCCCAGGTACTGATGAACGAGATGAACTTGTTTGGAATGCAATCATCAAAGTTGCAAGTTCTTCTTCACTATTCAAGACTACTGTAGTAGATTTTTGGAGAATGCAAGGAACAAGCAGAAAAAAAGTAGAATCATTGATTATGTGAGTGAGAACAATGCTTCCAATATTACTAATATTGAAATTTTAAACAGGTGTGGAGAGCTGCAGCTCAGCTTTATGACTATGTATTTCAGACTTATTCATATGATAAGCAAAAACCTTTTGGACATTGCATCATCAAGCTACTAGCTCAGGTTCAGTGGTTCCATAAGAAGGGGGAGGGCGTCCTCTATCTAAGTGATTTCAAAGACTCACCTTTGCCATTAATTGCCTTGGCTATTACAGCTGTGAGTTTGTAATGTAATATACATGAATTTTCCTCACTCTATATTTCACAGGTCGAATACTGTCTTCATGAACTTGCAAAAGGTGTTCACACCACCTTGAATTTCTCTGAACAGGTCTACAGGCCCAGGTAAATTCAATATCCACTCTATGTCAACCTTTACTCAGAAGTGTTTATCAGATATTTATATTATCTGTCCAGGTTAGAAGAGCACAAAGGAAAGCTCCTAGGTGGTTTTTGCAGTTTCGTAAAAACACTTACAACAATATTCTGTGAGTAGCCTACCAAATTATTTTAGAACAACACTCATAAGCATTATATTACACACAGTCAACAGTGTGATTTACAGTACTTAAATGCAAAAGAGGACAACTGGGAGGATAAGGTTGATTTTGCAGCGCTTGAAGATTCAGCATCCTTATAATTGTCGATACATGCATGTCATTATATGGTATCAGGAATATACTATAATAGATTCTCTGCATATGATCTCTGGCTAAGATGCTATAATAATAGTGAACAAAACTGAGAGAATTTGAAAACTATGATAAGCTTGTGGAACATATATAATATGACCATTCTGAAATAACCATTGATGGTTGTTATATCTATTATATTCTATGAGAGCAGCCATAGTAGACATGGATTGTATATATCACAGAAGTGATACTCTAGCTGGTATAGCAAATATCTCAAAATAGCCCTGCTATATAGAGCTATATAATAGGGACTTGTCTAGGCGTACTATAGCTACTATTTTCCCTATATAGCGCTATGACAGCTATGATAGCTATAAAAGGAAACTAGGTTTTTCCTGATGCAGAATCAAGCACCCTAGTGTTTGTCTTGCCGTGGCCACGCTCCAAGGGAGATATTGGTGCAGCGGTAGTATCATAAATATTGCATTTGCAATGCTTCATACAAGTACATACTTCTGACAACAAATTTGAAAATCTATTTACAAATTGGGGAGCCACCCCCATCTTTCCTTTATTGCTCATGCAACACCTTGGAGCAAGGGCCACCTTGTTGTGGTTTACTTCATTGTTCATAGGAGCGAAGGCACCTAAGTGACCTAAGCTCCAAACTCTTTTCCCTGAGCCTTCATCTCAGCGAGCTGCTGGTTGTAAAAGAAGGCCCAGATTTCATCATACAAACAACTGGCCAGAGTATTGAGCCAATTGTCCAGTGTTTCAGCTTCTAATTGGCATGCCTGGCGCCCTTGGTTATGTTTTTGTTGAGTGGCCTGTGCTCTATTTGGACACTGTTGGGCCATGTGCCCCTCCTGCCCACAGTTATAGCAGGTGAATCTGTGCATCTGTCTGCCCTGGACCGCGCTGATATCCATTAGGGCTTCCCATCCTGGTTGCAATCCAAATGGGTGGAACCCGTGAGAGTGATTTTTATTTTGGTTTGATAACCTAGGGCTCCTCTGGGAATAATTATTTTTGTTGGTGGACCCGCCACCTTGGTGCATAGTGTAGAGCTTTATGGCTCTACTAACTTGTTGTACTTCCTCAGCTGCCAGGGCTAGGTTCTTGCTTCTTGTATCCTGCAAGTAGATCTGGTCTGCAATGTGTGGGTTCACATTGCACTCCAGCAGTTCTACTGTATGTTCATTGACAAGCCCTCCTTGGGTGGAGAGGGCTAGGAACCGGGTAACGTAATCATCCATTCTCATGTTTCCTTGTTTGAAGGAACAGATTTGTTGGCAAGCCCAATCATGCTCAGCCTGTGGTTTGAAATATTTTTTAATCTCAACCTTGAGATTGTCCCAGGTAGGCCACACACCTGCAATGTAGCACTCCTGAAGTCTTACTTGCGCATATTGACCCGCCACAGGTCCCTTTAGTCGAGATAGCACCGCAGTTGCTACCTCAAAGTCATCGGCAAATGCATCCCAGTTTGCCTTGACCCAAATCTGGAGTTTGATCCACCATTCTGCAAATTGCGCTCTGTCTCCTTCAAAGGCGCACAACTCAGACAAAGCTGAAAAGGTAGTGAGGGGAGTGGTTACCCTTTAGGATAGGACTGAGTTAGTTGTGGGTAAACAACAGGAGGACTCGCTGAGGAGTCTCCTGGATCTATTGGGTATTTATATTACTACAGGTTATTTGTACATGTGTACTATACAGTTGATGGAAGCAGTGGCTGATGATGTCATGGGGCACAGCCCGTGTTACCAGCTCCACTGTGTGAGAGACTTGTAGCTATAAATAAAGAAAAGCAGCACAGCGTGAGAAAAGGGGAGTTTGAACAAAGCAAAGTGCTGCATGGCACAGTGTGTGAAAACTATAGAAGAAAGTTAAAGAGGTGAATGAAATTTAAAGGTCCGAAAATTGTGTTATCGTAACAATTTTGCCCAGGTGCCATAGTGGATTTTCAGAAAGGTGAACGGTGAGTTGCCCACAAATCTGTGATTGTGGCAATTTCTCACTCTTTATAGCCAAATACACATGGAGTATTCCCTGTCTCAGGCCTTGTCCTCATTGGCTGGGATTAACTCAGTCATAGTCCTCTACAATATAATGTGTCAATATGGTAGAAACATCTTGAAGAGGGTCCTTAAAAGTCCTTATCTTCAGGTCCCCAGTGGTGTATCCATGTACAAGGGCATTGGATCATTTCATGTGCTTGGACATCAAGACATCTGCTTCCCAAGATACATCCCTAACTTCATCCCTGGGGCCAGGCAGGTTGATGGTTAGGTATTAGAAACACTTTGGGCTCCCCTCCATGAAGTCTCTCAAAGTACCCGGGCTATAAGCAAGTCACATAGGCAGAAAATATTGGACAATCACATGAGTGATTCCAATTGGAAGAGGCTTAAACAAATGGGTAGGTCCCAGGCTTCAATAACTCACCCATATTCATAACTAAGTTCCTAAATCT
The DNA here is from genome assembly GCF_000218685.1 of Serpula lacrymans var. lacrymans S7.9. Taxonomy (NCBI): domain Eukaryota; kingdom Fungi; phylum Basidiomycota; class Agaricomycetes; order Boletales; family Serpulaceae; genus Serpula; species Serpula lacrymans. Next base: position 298,985 of record NW_006763308.1, on the reverse strand, counting down.
GGTGCTTTGCAAGAAGTTCAAAAAAGTCCAACAAGGTTTGCCATCAAGCAAGCTTGCATTTGGAAACATTAATTCCACCACAGACTCCAAGGATACAGAGGCCTGGATTGCCTGGTGTCATGCACCAAAATTGATTGGTAGCATGAACAGGTGTCAATAACGAAGCGAATATTCGAAAAGACTCGCTTTTGCGCCACACAGGCACAGTGCCACATGGAATAGTAATTAATATTGCCTTTTTAGAACTTGTGGCTGATCAGCACCACCTCTATTAGGCAATCCAGTCACGCTCACCTTTGCTTTTCCATCCGGTACTTTCCGTGTTTCGGCATTTCGGCAAATTTTTGCGTCGCCACTGGCTACACATTGCATTGCGCCCTTGCTTTCATTGTTTCCCTTACTCCCCTTCCTTTGCCTAGCCCCACCATGGGCCCCTTCCTCTCCTTTTTATTCTCACCTGACAGTTGTTTCTGGATCCCCATTCTAATCGACCTCTTCATCACCTCCACCCTCCTCCTCCTCATCTTTTTTGCACCCCCACTATTTCTGATGTCACCACTTCCTATCTACTTCTGTCGCCAATCTGTTGACTACCACATGCCACTGCTGATATCAGCAAAACCCCGGCGGCCAGTCCAAATAGGGTAACAGGTCCATCTTCATGACGTCAATCTGCCATCATATACTATCAAAACATCAGTTGCTTGTCTTGCCTGGTTGGAGTGTGGGTGGGTAGTTTATGAGCTGGAGAAGGTTCATCCCCTTGCGTCGCCCATGTTCATTGCTGTCCCATTCACTTGGGTACACTTATCTTTTGTCCATCATCTTCGCTACAGCTACACCTACCACACGCTGCCTGGGACTCACTTGTTCCAAATTGGAACTACTCCTCTCCCTCCCTCGTTTGATCAGGTGGTCCAACACAACCAGTCCATTGGTAAGGCCATGGAACTGTTGGATTTGGACTAGGTGGTGGACCGGTGGCTCCAGTTTCTTTTTCTTCAGCAGAACATTCATTTACAGTGCAATTATTTTTGATTTTTGAATCATTTTTATGGACACATATTTTTTTAGAATGCCTGACTGAAAATAAAGGAACTGCGTTGATACTGATAGTGTTTTTCCTTGCCCTTTTTTTACTGCATCTTCTTCCCATGACATCATGATTTTCCTGCTCTCTTTTTGCTATTGGACTTTACTTTATGGCTGTACAAACCTGTGACATTATTCACAGCATTCATTGTTCTATCCCTTTCTTTTCCTTTTTTTGACACTCTTATCCTGTACTACCTACGCAGGATTTGTAAGCATAAATTCCTTCCTTCATGTTCTTTCTCATTCTTTTTGCGCAGCTATACTGTGCATAGCCTACCTTTCTTTTTACTATATAAACCCCTGTATTTTACCTTGTAAAAAAATAACAAAGAACTCCAATCCAGACTTCTTCTCTAATCTCAAGTTCACTACTCTTCTACTTGTGATCCAGTGTGGTCACAACAGTTCCCACTGCTACCACTGTGAATTGCTGTCATCGTCACTTCCCACTTTTGAAGTCATTGTTATCCCTTTTGATTAGAGTCCTTCTGAGCACTACAGTTTGTGTGTCAGGAGCCTGCTATCACTGGGAACCTTGTCACCTTGTCACCTTGTCATCCTTGTTGTTCTCAAACCTACCTTGTGCTACGATTACGCAAAATAGTGCTTTTCTATACTTGTCA
>NW_006763308.1:28573-296819 GCF_000218685.1 Serpula lacrymans var. lacrymans S7.9 | reverse complement strand
ATACATCTCTGGGTTTGACTTTGAAGGATCATCATACATACCACCCCAAAAACAACCAGACCACTCCACTGTTCTAGGAAACAAAGCCCATAAACAAGTTCCGTGGAATCTGGGAGGATTGTCTGTTAGTTTGTTTTTGTGTGTGGTTTTCTAACAGCAGTTCTCATCATCGACACCAGGAAAAAAATGCACAACAAAACTGGCTGCATAAAGACGACACCATGAATATATATGGAGTCTGACACAACCAAGAGTTAGTTACTCTGGCGCACACTGGAACACACTATAAAGAAGATGATGGGGAGTGGTTACCCCTAGGCTGCAGTAAGTTAGTTGGTTAACAACAGGAGGACTTGCTGAGGAGTCTCCTGGATCTATTGGGGTATATATACCAATACAGAGTTGTTTGTACTTATGTACTATACATTTGATAAAGATAGTGGCTGATGATGTCATGGGGCCTAGCTCGCATAACCAGCTCCACTGTGTGAGAGAGTTGTATCTAAAATAAGAAGAAGGCAATGTGGCGCGAGAAAGAGAAGTTTGACCAGAAGGGGAAATGCCGCATGGCACCATATGTGAAAAGCTAAAGTACACAAGGTTAAAGCGGAGAATGAAAAAGAAGGAAAGGTCCAAAAATTGTGTTATCGTAACAAAGTCTTTATAGCAAAATTACCCAGTAAAGCAGAAATTCAGCTGCATTTATTGCAACAGGAAACAAAAAATGGAGTGGTTTGAGGAACCGCTGCTTGGTTATTGGTGGGTCTGAAGTTGGAAGAGACTCAGTAAATCCCCAGGCCCCTGGGATCCTGGAAATATATACTTTTTTGAATACTGATTAACTTTACCTAACAGGATACAACTGCAAATGTATGCAAAACAAATGAACAAAAAGGGCATAACTGCAGAAAAGCTGGAGTTAGAGGAAAGGTGCCAATGCCTGCTCTCCCATGTAAATGCTTTCAACCTGAAGGTTGAAAGGTATCTAGGCAATATTGATGTTGCCGAGTTTCTTAAGGAGGTCCCGGGGTGGCCAACCTCCAACAAAGATGATAATGCAGAAAACATAAATCTGTTTGACCTCCCAGGTTCCTTTGATGGTGATGATAAGCCTATTGAGAGGAGAAAATTGGCATTACCCTCTAACTTAGGAAAAGGCACTTGAAAAATTGAAGGCCTACACCATCTAGTAAGCCAGAAGCTTATGCTCTGGGAAGGTCAGACCAATGATGCCTTGCACCAGATATGTATCCTACTGGGTCAAAAGTCTTTTCTATTCAGGATAAAGGTGAGAACGTCCCAAGGCTCTCAAAAGAAAAAGTTGAAGGCCTAGGCAGAGGTTACCCATGTGGAAGCTGACATCAAACTCCACTCAGCCATATATAACAGAGCCCAGCATGCAATCATATCTCTGGGGTGCCAGGCAGAAATATTACAAAAATATCAAAAGCTCAAACCAGACCACCTCAAGACAAGTACCCAGTTTATGAATCCCAATGCAACCAGACTCCGCAACCCTGCATTGCCATGGTTTTGGGGCATAGATCTGAAAGGTGACACCTCCCAACAGATATGGATGTCTGAATGTATGTGCCCCAGCCCGGTCACAGTTTCACAGTATTAAATAGCTAACATTTAGTAATAAAATACACTTTACCGGGTTCACTAGCTAAGAGCAAAAGCCACATACAATAGGTGGATAGAAGAAGACATTCTGGTGTGCCTCAAGATGAAGTGGACATTTCAGTATTTTCAACATCAAGCTAAGCGTTGGAAGGGTTTTCAAGATGCCAATAAAATGGAGGCTAAATCCAGTCATGTAGCATATGCAGAGAGGTAAATCAGGATGTGGAACCAGTTCTCAGAATAGGCAAAGGACTCATTCCAAAGGCTAGGCATAGTGGTTTAAGGAATAACTAGAACAGTGGACCAATCAATAACACCGCAATTTAATAGAAACCCAGAGTCCGTTATACTATATAATAGTAGTCCAGTATTCCCGGGTTTTACAGTAATCCAGTGTTCCCGGGCTTCTTAGCATTCCAATACTCCACGGGCTTCTACTTGCTCCCGGTATCCAACTACAGCGTGCCTAGGTTTCACCCTTTTCATTGAGCAAGCTACTACAGATAGCTACAAACTTGCAGCAGTGATGTACCCAGATCTGGGACCTGTCCTAAATGCAATGCCTCCGAAGATACCATGGGAGAAAGACATCCAGGGAGATGGAGGACCCAGAACAAGACTGCTGAGGTTATACCAACAGCCAAAGCTGATGCAATGTCTATCAACAATTTCCAGGAGAGATGCAAAGCTCAAAATGTGTCTGGGAGTGTCTATTATCCTTTCTGGGAGGGGTTTTATCATTGCAACATCCACATGGCCATAACACCTGATATACTTCCAATTATTTAGGGACCAAGGTCTGTGGAAGGGTCTAGCGCACAAGCTAAGCCGATTCCCCATCTCGTCCCCGCACTCTGCAGCTCCGTTACTCTGAAGAAGAGGCCATAGTTCTGACAAACTTCTCCCTTCCGGATTGATGGTCTGTTTATAGGAGACTAGGTATTTTAAGGACAGCTCAACATTACTACTTTTGTATGGTCAAAATGTTCTAGTAATATTTCATAATTTCTTTACTGTTTTTAACACCATTTTGGGAGGTCAAAATTTTCCTCACAGTGAAGTGATGGGATCTGAGAGGACCCTGATAATCCCTATAGAGGGTAGATTAGAAATTCGCACTTTTTGAGGTCTCACATCTGTATGATTTTGTGTCCAGATGGCAATCTAGTAACATTTGTTTCGGTGTCCGGATGGCTAATCTGGCCTTCTAGAAATGCCAAAAAATCTGTCTTATGGCTCAAAATATCATGAATTGTCCTACAAGACAACAGGTATCTAGAAATTTGTCAAAAATAGAATAGAGTATAATAAATACGATGGTGAAAGAATTTTATGGATAGCTCACCTGTGGCAACAATGGCAGACCTGACACTAAGGCTTCCACCTCCAAAAGTGCAAATTTTGAGGGAAAGATGAATAGATTTGGCCAGATCCTGTGTTGCGAATATGGTGGCTTTGTCTTAGAAAATGTCTATGGGGACTCCCCTACAATGCCACATACTTACCAAGCTGGTTGGGGCCTTGAGATGTATGGAGAAATGAAAACAGTGATGGAGGCGTGATTAGACCACCAAAACAGGAAATCACGCACTGAGATAGTGAGTCAAAGCCTGCCAGCTCCAATACGGTACATCCCGCAAACATCAATCACTGACTAATAATGAAGCGTTTAGGACTTACTAAGTATCAACTGATCAACAGACTGCTTTCCCTTATCTCCAACTGATCCTCATATCTCATGCCTCCCATGCAGACTAGAAGACATCGCCGTCATGCTTCAACATCTCAACAGCCTCCCACCAGTGATGTGTGACTTGAGGAATAAATACAGCTGCATGCAAAGCTACCAGTACCGGTGCGGCGAAAAACCTCAAGGCAGCATGTTGTGACTTAGGGATCTTGAGACACTACTATACGGCACTCAGGAGGTATAATGGGAAAGCTTTGCCTAGTTGCGAGGCTCATATTCAGCAGCAGCATTTGAATCAGGCGCAGGATAGGGTATTATTGGAGTGGATTGAATTTCTAGGTAATACACCCTCTCTGCAAACAAACTGTCGCCCCCTGTTATGCACAAAGTGCTTAACAAAGTCTGAGGGTTTGTCAAGGTTTGAAAAGAGACTTATCCGAGGACAAGTGCGAGAATGTAGTTCAGAGTTTAGTTCTTCCAACAAGAGTTGGTCTTCTTCTGAGTAGAAGTCTTGATCTTAATAGTCTAGCTTTGTAAGCATAAACTGCATAGAATTGTATTGGAGAATACTACTACTGTTACATGTGTATTTATAATAGAAAGAATTGGTGATAGGAGTTAGGTCCTATCTAGGGCAGGTCAGTCCGTTGAGGACTAAGTACTATACTAGGTAATGCAAATGCGAGAAGAACGGAAATGTACGTGAAGGAAATGAGTCATTGGTCCAATGGTATAACCAATGAGTAAAGAAAAATGAGTAGTCCTTAAATGTTCAATAGAAATTGTAACATTACCCCCTTATTTGCTCCGAGTTTCACCAAAATTTAGTACCTTTGCCGTCAATATTGTAACTGTTGTTGTAGCTGACATCTCCATGTAATCCTTCCATTAGAATCCTATCCTCGTCTTCCCTGCGGATAGGACACCAATTAAAACTATGTCCCAGTGCACAACGGGCACAGTTGGGGCAATAGTAGGCTTCGCAATAATATGTGCGATGATCGCTCCAACTGCAGTTTTGGCAGTATAGAGCGTTGTTACGAATGCCTTTGTGGTATCTTTGTCGGGTTTTGGATGAGGTGTCGGATTGGGGAGTGGTTGGATTGTCATCTCCCAGGTTGTACATTCCTGTGTACAACTGATCAATCATGGCTGCATCATCATCTATGTTGATTGGATTGGAGGGAGAGCCAGTCTCAGGCCTGTGCACTGCGCCAGGCAGACTGTCTTTCTGACCCTTTGACATACAAGATTGCCATTTTGATGAAGTTCTGGCAGCAGGGATCTAGAGTATCACCTCTTGCCGGCCGCGTCGAGCTCCTCGCCAGTTTGTCAGGCAACGGGTTTAGGCGTTTGGTACTGGTCGAGGTGGAGATGATGGGGGAGACGGTGGTTTTGGGTTCAACCCAATGGAACGGGGACTGGAGGGGCTCAACTCTTGTGAGATCGGGCTGGTTGGGGCGGTGGGAATATATTCTTCCACCAACTGGGTGGACAGAGGTTGTTGGGTGACAATGTGGTAGGTGCGCTCCGGGGTAACACTGGTCCGTTCTGGGTATGATAGGGACTGGTGGGACAAACCGGGTGGAGGAGTACTTGTATAGCCGTCTCGCTCTATCCGTGTGCGTGCCTCTGTTAGCAAGGTCCTCCCGCCTAATTCCAAACATGCCTTTGCCGCGTCCGTCTGCCCATTCAAGGAGTTCATCCTCAAGTGTCCTTCCAAAGATTCCAAAACTAATTTTTCCATCCGGAGTACCCAACAGATACTGTAACAACCAAGAGTGATTTACTCTGGCGCACACAGAACACACTATAGAGGATAATGAAAGATGGGGAGTGGGTACCCCTTGGGCTGCAGTGAGTTAGTTAGTATACAACAGGAGGACTCGCTCAGGAGTCTCCTGGATCTATTGGGATATATATACTACTATAGGTTTGTTTGTACATATGTACTATACAGTTGATGGAGGCAGTGGCTGATGATGTCATAGGGCCTAGCCCATATGGCCAGCTCCACTGCGTGAGAGAGTTGAATCTAAAATAAGAGAAAGGCAACGCGGCACGAGAAAGGGGAAATGCCGCGTGGCACCATGTGTGAAAGCTAAAGTATAAAGTTAAAGCGGAGAATGAAAAGAAAGGAAATGTCCAGAAATTGTGTTATCGTAACAGATACTCGAGTCCTAACTGCTGAGCTGTGAACGCTCGTTTTCCAACGAATGTAGTGAGTCTATGGCTTTTAGCAGTTCATCAGCTACGAGATCTATGGCAAGGAAGTTATGCATGGAAGAGAGTGTGTGGTACGCATGGGGGCAGCGTTTTTCTGTTTCATAAAATAAATAGATGTAGGCGTTTTTGGCTGACATTAGCTCTATGGTGTCAGAGACGTCAGCTTGGTTGTGTTGTTGCCCTCGGGCAAAGGACATTTGTTCATTGGCTAGCATGTTGGCCTCGCCAGGTACGGAATAAGTGGTGATGGGGAAGCCGGTAGAGTGGGAAGTAGACATGTTTGTGTTGAGAGACAGAGGATCATTGGTGGTGGGGTGGTTGTCTCTTTAATGCAGCTTGTGGTCCTTCTTATAGGCTTCCAGTATCTCCGCAGCATTGGTTAAATGTTCTTCTGGTTCCCATGAATTTTCGGAATGAGGGTAATGGCGCTATTTGATCAGGTAGCGGCGCCCGCGTTTCCAGGGTTTGTATCTAAGAATACTTTCTACTTTGTATTCTTCTTCTTCGTTAACAAGGTCAGGTGGTGGTCGGATACAGTTTGGGCCGTGAGTGTTGGTCTCTGTATATGGGGTGAGAAGGGATGCATGGAAAATGTTGTGTATCCTCCAATGGGGAGGCAGGGATAGTCAGTAGTTTACCGGGGAAATCTTTGCTTGGATACAAAAAGGTCTGATGCGTTTCATGTTAAACTTCTTGTATTAGGTAGCTTTTTCTCATAGGTTGGTGTTTTCTAACCACACCTTTTGTCCTTCGGAGAATTGCGTGAACTTGTTTATGGGCTTTGCCTCCTATAACAGTGGATGCTCTGGTTGTTCGTGGGGTGGTATGTATAAGGATCCTTCAAAGTAAAACCCAGAGATATATGGGTGTGGGTTTTGAGGAGGAGGGATAGTTGAATTGATAGAAGATAGTGTTAGAATATACTCTGACATACCAATACTCCATAGGATAATACCTCTGATTTGTAAGCCAGCCCAGTATGCAGCAGCTATTCTGTGTAAGATGTCCGTGGTTGCATGTCATGTTTAAGATCCTACATTGTATAGCCTTGGCCATATAGCTCAATTGGTGGAGCAGCTGGCATGTATCCAGAAGGTTCCAGGTTCAATCCCTGGTCTGGTCAATATCCAATTTTATCAGATAGGGGCTTAGTGACGAGTATAGATGAGCACTACCTTGCTAATCGTAGCACAAGGTAGGTTTGAGAACAACAAGGATGACAAGGTGACAAGGTGACAAGGTTCCCAGTGATAGCAGGCTCCTGACACACAAACTGTAGTGCTCAGAAGGACTCTAATCAAAAGGGATAACAATGACTTCAAAAGTGGGAAGTGACGATGACAGCAATTCACAGTGGTAGCAGTGGGAACTGTTGTGACCACACTGGATCACAAGTAGAAGAGTAGTGAACTTGAGATTAGAGAAGAAGTCTGGATTGGAGTTCTTTGTTATTTTTTTACAAGGTAAAATACAGGGGTTTATATAGTAAAAAGAAAGGTAGGCTATGCACAGTATAGCTGCGCAAAAAGAATGAGAAAGAACATGAAGGAAGGAATTTATGCTTACAAATCCTGCGTAGGTAGTACAGGATAAGAGTGTCAAAAAAAGGAAAAGAAAGGGATAGAACAATGAATGCTGTGAATAATGTCACAGGTTTGTACAGCCATAAAGTAAAGTCCAATAGCAAAAAGAGAGCAGGAAAATCATGATGTCATGGGAAGAAGATGCAGTAAAAAAAGGGCAAGGAAAAACACTATCAGTATCAACGCAGTTCCTTTATTTTCAGTCAGGCATTCTAAAAAAATATGTGTCCATAAAAATGATTCAAAAATCAAAAATAATTGCACTGTAAATGAATGTTCTGCTGAAGAAAAAGAAACTGGAGCCACCGGTCCACCACCTAGTCCAAATCCAACAGTTCCATGGCCTTACCAATGGACTGGTTGTGTTGGACCACCTGATCAAACGAGGGAGGGAGAGGAGTAGTTCCAATTTGGAACAAGTGAGTCCCAGGCAGCGTGTGGTAGGTGTAGCTGTAGCGAAGATGATGGACAAAAGATAAGTGTACCCAAGTGAATGGGACAGCAATGAACATGGGCGACGCAAGGGGATGAACCTTCTCTAGCTCATAAACTACCCACCCACACTCCAACCAGGCAAGACAAGCAACTGATGTTTTGATAGTATATGATGGCAGATTGACGTCATGAAGATGGACCTGTTACCCTATTTGGACTGGCCGCCGGGGTTTTGCTGATATCAGCAGTGGCATGTGGTAGTCAACAGATTGGCGACAGAAGTAGATAGGAAGTGGTGACATCAGAAATAGTGGGGGTGCAAAAAAGATGAGGAGGAGGAGGGTGGAGGTGATGAAGAGGTCGATTAGAATGGGGATCCAGAAACAACTGTCAGGTGAGAATAAAAAGGAGAGGAAGGGGCCCATGGTGGGGCTAGGCAAAGGAAGGGGAGTAAGGGAAACAATGAAAGCAAGGGCGCAATGCAATGTGTAGCCAGTGGCGACGCAAAAATTTGCCGAAATGCCGAAACACGGAAAGTACCGGATGGAAAAGCAAAGGTGAGCGTGACTGGATTGCCTAATAGAGGTGGTGCTGATCAGCCACAAGTTCTAAAAAGGCAATATTAATTACTATTCCATGTGGCACTGTGCCTGTGTGGCGCAAAAGCGAGTCTTTTCGAATATTCGCTTCGTTATTGACACCTGTTCATGCTACCAATCAATTTTGGTGCATGACAACGGTGGGAATGGGATACAATACAAGGCCACAGTGCCTTTATGATGTGCAAACTGGCCCATTTGAAGGATAAGCTAAGTAGGATGAAGGGAAGGGGAAAAAGAGAAAGGGGTTACACATTCACGCCAAACTTCTGACTAGCACTGAGTTGAGTGAGAGGCATATGGCAGAAGAAGAAGAACGGCGAGGAAAGGTGAGGAAAGAAGAAGAGGCCAAGGCCCTAAAAGCAGTCAAGATGGCTGAGTACCAGGCCCAGATGGCCAGGCCAAATGGTACCAAGGTCTTTACAGGAGCACTGGGCAGCAAGGCAAAGACAGACCTCCAGCTCATTGCAGCGGCACCCAGCCTGAGTGTCAATGGCAAAAAGCAGGAGGTCCTTGATTCAATCAAGGACCACTTTGAAGCCCACCCAGACCTGGAAAGGAACGCCTGCTTTGCGGGTTTATTTGGAACTCGTGCTCGAAGACAGGTACTTTTATTGACTTATTTACCAGCTCTTTTTAATATATTCTAGGCTGCTGCCCCTCCTTCAGCCCCCACAACATCGTTTTCACTCCCATCTGGAAGCGGCATATCCATGCCTGTTGGTTCGTTACTTGAGGTTCCCCCCAGGTCCTTACCAATGCCATATCTGCCCCAGTTGTATCTATAACAGCCCCACAAGAGTTATCCCCCTTCGTTCTTGCCTGATACTCATAATACTTTGACATTTTCTCCATCATCAAGTTCAGGTATTTCTCAACATTCCCAAAATATGCCTTATTTTGTACCTACTAATTTCATTCATAGTAATAATAGCATGTTTAATAGATAGAATGTATTTTATTTCCTGCTCAAATCCTTCACTTTCATGGCTTGAAACTCGAAACAATGCACTTACACTACGAGCATTCGCCGAAATCACTTGGTGCGACATACCAAAAGCACAGCGCTAACTGAAAGCCTACTATGGCTATGCTCCGGACCATAATTGGGAGTGAAAAGGTAAACAATGGGTCTAATATCGCATAACTATTCCTTTATGGGATGAGCCAAACCATCCTGTTCTAGGATATGGCCGTAACATCATAATCGCAGTAAGCCTATTCTTTGACTGTTGCAGATAATTTTGGCTGTTCCAGAGCTGCCACTTATCTTTCCCTTTGTGCGACAGGGAAATGCAATCCCACAAAGACTAGCAGTGAAGAATAGATAAAGACCAAACATGTATATTTTTACCTTTTGATTCTTTGTTCAATCTTGGAGCACACCGGTGAAAGTTTTCCATTTGCATCTCTGGTGTTAGACTGTTGCAACTTGCTATTTTGGCAATTGCTCGTAGTGTTACTAGCAGCGTCAGGACTTGTCGGAAATTTTGATCATTTGGCCGAATCCTGCCGACGAGCTCCGCCTGATTTCGTCTGTGTGTGTGCCGCTGTGACCTAGTGTGACCGAAAGTTGCAGAACGTGTGTCGTCGTTTCGGTTTTGTTCCGCTGCACCAACGCTTCTATTTCTTGCTTATTTTACTACATAGGCAGCTAGAAAACTAAAAATTGTATCTACTGGTCAAGTTCCGATGGTCTCAAGTCCAACGACTGGTGAGTAATTCAACTTCTCCTCAGACCAATTGCACCTATTGTCCAGCCATAGTATAGGATTATCAGGGTCCTGATCTGAGCCACAATTGGCGGTGTTGCGTGGGAATCACAGGTGAATTTATTTTTCCAAAAGTTCCTCTAACATTCTTTTAAGGAAACATTTCACTCAGAGATTTGGGGTTTGGTCAGGCCCGGGACCTTGCCCGGGACAGCTCTTATCAAAATACCAGCATCAGCCAATACTAATGAATATTCTTGCTTTCTGATGTGTCGATGATGTGGTCTGACGGGGAAGATTAGAATGCCCTGCACGCCTTGTCTGGTCTTGCACGTCTTCTCTGTTCCTATCTTTTGATGACTTTATCAGACTATGAGGGACATCAAGGATCAACTTGAATCATGATGTATCGCGCTGTGAGCCATTGACTGTGGAAATGCAGTATGTTCTGATGCGAGATGCACGCCCCTAGAAGCACTGAAGAAATAGTTAATTCCCGTCACGCTCAGTACCAGAGTATAAAGGTAGCTGGTATGGACTAACGAGACCCATACTGAAACGCAGAATGTCTACGAGACATCAGTCCATTATCCAACCAATTGCCATTGTGAGTATGCCCGATTTCCAACAATCATTGAAAGGCTCTAACAATATGTTGCTTGTCATAGGTTGGTATAAGTGCTGAGCTTCCAAGTGGAGTTTATGCAGAGAAAAATTTCGATTACAAGGAATTTTTCGAGTTTCTCTTGAACAAAGGCGAAGCGTACGAAGAAATACCCACTGATCGTTTCGACATCCGTTCGTAAGTTTTCATCAGAAAATGTCTTTTGATAAGCCAGATAACAGAGAACACACTCAGATGGGGGGGTCATGCCATGGGTCAGGTTTCCACATCGCATGGTTCATTCCTTAAAGAGGTTGATTTCTTCGACCACACTGAATTTGGTATATCAGCAAAAGATGCCCGGGCAATGGCTTTAAGCACCAGGAAACTCATAGAGCTTTCGTTCCTAGCCCTCCTAGACTCTGGGATTGACTACAGAGGCCAAAATGTTGGGTGTTTTGCATCAGGGACAGCATTTGACATACTCAGTATTGCGGATCCGGTACGTCTCTTTCACAGAAAAGTGTCAGGTGAATCCATCCATACTATTTTTCAGGATGAGTTCGAAGCAAAAGGATCATTTGCGGGTACGCCATGTATGATAGCAAACAAAATATCCTATCACCTCGACTTAAGAGGACCGTCAATACCCGTTGATACTGCTTGCAGTTCAAGTTTGACAGCCCTACACCTGGCTGTTCAATCGCTAAGGACTGGTGATTGCGAAGCCGCTATTGTTGGCGGTTGTCAGTTGAATCTGAGGTATCATAATTTTATCCTTATGATAATGGCAAGACTAATATATACCCTCAAAAGACTGGCAGATTTCGTACAGTATAGTCAAGGTTCACTTTTGGCGCCTGATGGTAAATGCAAACCCTTTGATGCAGATGCTGACGGGTATGCATTCCGACTTTGCTGGCTGTGATATCTCTCTTATATTATTTCTTAGGTTCTCAAGAGGAGAAGGCGCAGTTGTCATAGTGTTGAAAGCATATGACGACGCCGTCCGTGACGCAGACCATATTTATGGGGTAGTATGTATACCGTCGCTATTAGCATTGGAGTTTTATTGAACATCTTATACCGCTAAGATACTTGGGACTGGTATCAATGCATCAGGGTCCGTTGCTCCAGCTTATGCACCCGTAGCAAACGCTCAAATGGAAGCCATGCTTCGAGCTTATCAAGGTACCGGAAAGGATCCCCGAGACGTCGACTTTGTAGAACTGCATGCCACTGGTGAGTGCTGGTCACTAGGTCCACTGAACTGTCAGGATTTGATTCTGGAATTCACAGGAACTGCCGCTGGTGACCCAACTGAATGCAACTGGGTCGGTGAGAATTTTGGCAGAGATTCCGAGTTGCTGATAGGGAGTGTGAAAGGAAATATTGGGTGAGGTTTTGTTGCAGTTCAAGTATACAACGTTTTTTTAATCGTGTCACAAGGCACCTGGAAATTACTGCATTCCTGGCATCTTTATGCAAAATATGTTCCGTTTTCGAGACTTGCATAGTCCCTCCCAATGTCAATCTCAAACGTCACAATCCGACCATAAAATGGGAGCAATATAAATTGCACGTTCCTATGGAACCAGTTAAAATTGAAGCCCGTTCATCTTCACGAAAACTACTAGTATCTATGTGCAGCTCTGGAATTGGCGGTGCAAACGGACACGTCGTCCTGGAAAGTCCTTTGCCCAAGCTCTTGCCTACCGAGGATTTTCTGGCTTCCACCACTCCAGTCCTGATCGCAGCTGGTGGACTGTCGCCAAGGTCTACCAACGCTATCACAGACGGCCTACATGATGTGATCAATACCAACTCACATAAGTGGTCTCCTCTTTCTATCATCTTTGGTCGTCGTGTCCGGCAAATGACATGGCGAACATTTGCAATCGCTCATCCTGATAAAATATCAATTCCTCTTCGCTTTCCGGCTCCGGTGTTATCTCCTCGAGTAAAACCACCTGTTGTCTTCTTGTTCTCTGGGCAGGGTTCCCAGCACATTGATAGTAAGCAATTTTTGTCTTCATTCCATGATGCGTTGTCTATATCTCATTGATATGACCTAAGTGGGCCGTCAGTTGTTCAAGAACTTCCCTATATTTCGTGACACTGTCGTGCAGTTGGACGATTGTTACAAGAGAAAAACCGGAGTTTCTTTTATTTCTCGAACAGGCCTGTTCGATGACGTTACACTGCAAGGCATGTTGCCATCGACTTGGCCTATCTCAGTGATCCTCCCTTCAATCGCTATGGTACAGATCGCCATGTTTGATCTCCTATCCAGCTTTGGTCTCTGCCCTGATATCTTGATAGGTCACTCAGCCGGAGAGACATCACTTTTATATGCATCGGGTGCTGGACCGAAGGAGATGGCAATGGAGATTGCCATTGCTCGTGGTCAAGCGATGACACTACTCGAGGGGTCCAATGGAACAATGGCCGCCTTGGCATGCAGTTCTAAAGAAGCTCAGTCCATCATTGATTTGGTGACTACAGCAAGCGACCAGAAAGAATGTACCTTGGAAATTGCCTGTTTCAATGCACCAGAAGCCGTTACCATCTCAGGCCACACCATCATGATAGACAGAGCTATTGATGTTGCAGTTAGCCGTGGAATCCTTGCTCGGAAGATCCGTACTCGGGTTGCAGTCCACTCGAGTATGATGGAAATGTGTAAAGAGGAATACCACACATCCATTTCCCAGGTGTTTGCTCGATATCCTGGCGCCCATAGGCCTCAGATCACTACGTATTCCACATGTAACGGCAGAATCCTCGATTCTTTCACCGAAGACTACTTTTGGGAAAATACAATAGGGCCTGTACTCTTCACCTCGGCAGCTGAAGCGATTATTCATACACACCCCAATGCTTTGTTCGTGGAAATTAGTGCACATCCCGCTTTATCTTCGTATCTGATCCAGCTAGGCGCTTCTTCTGTTACCTGCCCTATGCGCCGTACCAAAGTGCTTGTGGATCATCATGACCACATTACCTTGTTGAACACTATCGGGCATCTTATTATCTCCGGGATCAACGACGTCAACTTCAGCACGTTAAACCGTGAACAATCGTATTGTCCTCGTATTGAAGTACCACTATATCCATTTTTGAAGAAGCCTGTTCCTTATCTGCCGGACAATTCACGTGTCCTGAAAAAGCAGATGGGGCCACGAAATGGGCCATTGAACTACACAGACCTTCGAATCAACGCTCGGACTCACCCCGAAATCGCCCAGCATAGCATCAATCATGAACCTATCATGCCCGCTTCGGGATTCTTAGAAATGGTAAGTAAATAGTGTAAATTGTCTGTTCTTCATACAGAGGATATGATTTTTTTGGTCAGGTGTTGGAATTTGGCGCAACGACACTATGGAATGTAAAGTTCCACTCAATCCTATCCATGTCCGCCGAGGTACCCTTGCCAGTTTCAGTGGACCTGCATAATGCGCGCTGGTCCGTCGAATCTCATAGGGACGGTAATGCGAGTTCTTCATCTTTCTCATAATTAAAATTCTCGCTTATTTCTATTCAGTCCTTCTCCAGTCGTCTTCATGCAGAAGGGTTCATGTTGAAAGGACCACCTGAGAAGCACAGTCGCATCGATATCAAGGCCATTCAAAGCCGTTGTAAAGTGTTATCCATGGAAGGTATTTTTATTTTAGCACCTCGATGCGTATGATGTGCGAGTAAGTGCTGTTTAGGGTTCTATGATGGTTTCGAACACTTTGCCCAATACGGTCCAGCCTTTCGTCGTATTACAGAGGTTTATCAAGGTTTAAACGAAACCCTAGTTAAAATTAGAGGGGCCGACAGCGACTTACCGGGGTATGTCATTGTTTGACACTTTAGAACTAGTCCTGATGCCAGACAAGGCTGGAGAAATATATCATTCACCCAGCCATTCTGGATGCATGCCTTCACGTGGTGGTCCATCCTAGATTCACCGCGGACCCAAATCGCAAGATTTATTACCTTCCATCACAACTAGAGGCATTCGTATTGTACGATACTTTTTCACATATGGATAGCTTCCCTTCCACCCTTTATGCCCATGCTATCCTTCGAGAATGGTTACCTGGTACGAATATCTCCCTTTCATCCTGATTTCAGACTTATTTCATATCTCACGACTTCAGGCGAATTTGTCACCGATATCGAAGTAGTTAACGAGGAGGGTATCAGAATGTGCACTCTCAGTGGATTTACCGTAGCGCGCCACGAACTTGTTCCTTCGCGAAGCCTAAGCAAGCGTTTTGACATGATTTACCAATCGTTTGGAGTTGACGAGCAATTACCGGTTATCACCGACGGCAGGAAACTTGACTCCAATGCGGAAAATAAAATGGCGAGTTATCACCGACAGGTAACGCTGATTCCTTGCCATGCGACTTCGTGACAACATCTGTTGACAGATGACTGAAAATAACGAAACGAATCAAAGCATCGCAAGAGCCATTTCTATCGTCGACGATACGGAGGTCGTCTACCGCTCTATTCTAACTCATATAGACAAGGGAGGGAAGAAAGTTATACGTATCTTAGGAATTGGCTTGGGTAATAGTTTTCTTCTTTCGCCTGTCGCAATGGCTTATTCTCCGCCGAGATTTCGAAGAATTGGGAAAACAGATACACACGATACTCAAGTCTTTGGGCATCATCCACTTCAAAATTTTCATTGCAGCTCGGGATTCATCGTCTTTATCCCAGCGTTCTCTACCCCCATTCTTCATACCTCTTGAATTTAATGCATCCGAGTCTCTCACTCCGCAGGAGCTTACGGAAGGATCTTTCGACATCATCACTCTTCAAGTTGACAACAAACAACATGTGCAAAATCTGACTACGCTACTCCTGCCTGGCGGTTTTCTTGTCCTGTGGGGTGCGGTAGGGGAGGCACCACTCATATCCAGTGCTTCCGTTCCTATGTCTTCTCAATCCTGGTTGACCACGTGTTCTTCCTTAGGGCTGCGCCCTATCTCGTTTCCAGGAATATCACAATATCAGGATTTCCATCTGTCTGTGGCGCAAAGCCCTTGTTTAGTGTTAGCGGGTACATCCACGGCACGCAGAAAGCAGGATCTCCTAATGTTCCCTTATGCCATTGGCCAAGAGATGGTATTACAGCACAAACTACGAATTCTCAATATCAAGGAAGCCTTCGACTTATGGATCATTGCTAGCAACAATTATGATGCTGATGGAGCACGAGGCTTTACTCGTTCCCTTCGATGTGAATTCCCTCTCTGGAATGTTCGCCTTGCTACTTTCGAAGGTACAATCACACATTCGGAACAAGAGGCTATGATTCATCAGCTTGCAAGCATTCCAGGTATGGAAGTAGAGGTACATGTCGACGGAAAGCACCGAATACAAGTCCCGCGTTTTGTGGAAACCTCCTCTCCTTCCAATTTGCAAATACTGGATCCACTCCCTCTTACTGATGATTGGCCCTCGTCACATGTCCAAGTGCTAGTTTTAGCCACTTCGTCATCCAGTAGTGACACATTTGGATTGGTCGGACGGGTTACCAAAGTTCAACATAATGCAGACCTCCCCTTAATTGATTGTACTGTCATCACTGTGGTGAAGGGCGTACCAGGAAAGTATACGTTGATACACAGAGGCTCGTTCGCTTTGCTGGATGGGGTTGCTGCCAGCCCCAAGGATCTGGCATCGGTTGTACCAGCTCTCCTGGTTGGTGGTATGGCTATTGGTATTGGTTTTCTGAATAATCCATCTCGGGTTCGTCCAGGACGAATTATCATCACACATATCGAGTCCATGATGGGCCGGGCGCTGACATGGTTTTTCACCGCCCTTAATTATCATCCTATCGGATTGCACTCAACGGCTTCTCCCCTTGACTTCTTAACATTGAAGTTACGTGCCGGCGATACTATCATATCTGGATATGGAAAGAGCGATCACGTTTTCGCTAGCTTTCTACGAGGTGGGATCAAGGCGATAAGCTTGAGCTCTAGCCTTGAAGAAGCTTTCGCCATCTCAGGTGACCCCTGGGCGATTGGCGATATTCTTCGGGCTGTAAAAAGCACGCTCGTGTCAGTTCCGATACCAGATCTTTGTATGCCCCTTAACATTCCTGACTCAACCCTTCGGATTGCATCTGCGCTCTTCAAATCTGATAAAGTATACCTCCTTATAGGAGGTGTGGGGAGCATAGGACTGCACATATCCTTATGGATGTATCAGGTGCGTATTATCCCAAGGTTGACATTCACAAGGCTGACATTTGGAGACAATGACACCAACATAAATCAAAAAGAATGGCGCTCGACACATCATCTTAACATCTCGATCCGGCCGGGAAACCCTTGAACGTGCTAACGATATTCTTGCACTACGCATGCTGCAATTCTTGGAAGGTCAACCTGATTTGTCAATAAAACTGGAGGCATCAGATGCAGCCTCACCGGACGCCTTGAAGAGGATCATTGAAGGTATCACACTCCCTATAGCGGGGTGTATGCTGCTCGCAATGGTTTTGGATGATCGTGATTTCTTCTCACACGATGAAGAAAGTTTTGCCTCATCCTTTGTGCCGAAACTGGGTGCTTTCAGGGCTATCGAAGAGGTTTTGGACCTCAAGAGGATTGATTTCTTGATTGTATTTTCGTCTATTTCGACTTTTGGGAACGCCGGACAAACAAATTATGCGAGGTGATTTACAGGCTCGTTAAACAATATAGAGTAGGATTTTAACACAGTATTCACAGCGCAAATACAGCTATAGATGGACAGGTCAGGAAATACAACAACGCGTTCTCTATTGTCACACCAGTGATCACCGACTCCTTCTCGGTGATGGACGGCAATATCAAGGTCACGCACTTCGAACATTTTATCCCGTGGGGGTATTCTGCTAGAGGTAAACCAAGCTCTTCGAGTAAACCGCGGAACAATGTGCTAATATTTTGGTATGTCGTAGAGTTGTGTGATTGTATTGAGGACGCTCTTCTGAAGATGGCTGATGGACCTGTGAATTTATATATCCCACAGTTTGATTGGAATCTTGTGAACCAGCATCTGGGATCCTTTCAATTATACAGCCACCTTGTCCAACCTTCGGTACCACCGCAGGCTATACAGTCAACTGAACATGTAGGGGACGTACTCCGCAGCATTGTTCTACGTTTTCTGGATGTTGAATCAAACGAGTTCTCCGCGGACGTCCCCTTCACGTCATATGGTCTTGATTCGTTATCCGCCGGGCGCCTTGCGTTCGCTCTTCGCCCGTACCTGATCATATCACAGATGCAGCTACTCGCTGATTATAATTTGGTTGATGTTATAGGCTGCGTCAAGAAAGGACAGTCGACAAAGAACGTCGCTGAGGAGCTATCACCTGGTAGCTACTTCCCATTGGACGCACTCAATGCGGAAGGACATGCACTTGTGAAGCTACTCGATCTTGGAGGCGAGCCCTTGATCGTCATGCATGGTGCCAGTGGCAACGTGTTGCCATTCTTACCACTTCAACAATTGCTCAAGAGTTCATTGTGGGCTTTACAAATAACTCCTGACACACCTACAGACTCGGTCAAATCTATGTCCAGGTATTACTACGAGGAAATTAAAGCCGCGCGGCCAAAGGGACCTTATCGTCTCGGCGGGTTTTCTGCCACGAGTATTGTCCTTTTCAGTCTTGCCAGGCTATTCGAAGAAGGTCACGATGTAGTAACACAGATCATTGTCTTCGACCACTTCCCACTTTTGTGGACATCACCCATGCTCGAACCAGATGCAGAAACCGCCTCTCGAAAAACCCCTGGGCCTGATATGATTCGTCATGCCCTCTCCTCCGTCTCCGGCTTATACAGAGCTGATAACGCCCAACGCCAGAAGATTGCAGTTGACTTTGAGGACGCTGTCAATGGACACGATGTTCCGGAATATATGACAGCGTGGTATAATGCGTTCTTGCGGATTGCTGTCACTGCATATGAATTCATGTTTGAGTTACTCCCTACCAATGAACCTTATTCCCTCACGATGTTGCGAGATGCAGTGGTGGAATGGCTGAAGGAGGTGAAGGCGCCAGTGACAACGTGTCTCGCGACTCGAGGAATTATTTCAACTATTCCAGAGGACGCTAAAGCAGGATGGGAAGACTTGGGAACTCGGAAGGTGTTCCCTCAGGCAGAACTGATCGAAATCGAGGGCACGCACTTTAGTATATTCGAGTCGGAAGTAATGGTGGATCTGATTGAGAGGCATCACCGGCCGCAAGCGTGACAGCCCGACTCCTGGGTGATGAATACCGAGAGAAGATATGTACCTATAAACATCCTCTGAACAATTTGATGAGAAGGTGAGAAGGAGAGTGGATAGCCCTTGTACGTAGTAGCCAGTACTTTGACTTAAACAAGAACCGACCTAAATCACTGGGGTATACAATTCCTGATTTGCGAATGTTCAATTTCTCGAGTGAAAAGAGTGACGGATATCGATCGGGTCGATTTTCGATTTTCGATGGGCCTATTGATCACGTGCCTCGATCGATTGATTTTACCCCACGTTCCAAGTTTTTCGACACGCCGAATTTTCACAAAGTCCCAGGTCTGGCTCACCTGAGTCACAACACTTATCTAACATATTAGTAAGATGTAGAAATTATATTACATAAGCGAACTTCGGAGCTTCGCCCGAAGCTTTAGTCTGTGATTACAACCAGCCTTTTGTGGCTATCATTGTCTTTCACATGATATTTACATATATTTGTTATATAAAAAGCATGTATTTACGTTGTTAGGCATTCGTTTGCCAAAAGAATCCTTCTCCCGCGCCTGTTCCCACGCCCTGAGGGACCGAATATCCAACATAAGAACACTGCAGATGATACTTGTTACTACTTAGAAAGCCTTACCTCTGCTGCAGCACTTCAGCAATAACTTCAGGACTCAGCAGTGTCTTGGCTGGGCTATTGCCGTTTTTGCCACATGGGCCCTTTTGTCATCCGACCCGTTCCACTCATCCGGCACCACTTCTGACGATGACAAAGCGACTCTATTCATTGTTGAGCACAGTGGGCTCAACATTAAGCTCAATTTTAGGTATTTTCCACTCATTTTTTCAAAGTGGTGGTTAAAATATACATCGTATACTAATCTACATGACAAATTCAGCCTTGTTATCTCGGGGCTGTTATGTTTGCTGTATACTGATGGATAAGGTTTATTCTTAAGGTTTTGGAGCTTGGCACAATGCGGCAAAGCATCACATATGCAGTTATTCGGCAAAATGTGTACAGGCCAGTTTCAACATTACAGTGTGCTGATATATTTTCTCACAGTTAACTAATAGCCTTGTTGTTGTATTCCACAGCTTCCACAGCATCATCCATACCTTCCTACTGACCTTCAGCTTCTCCATTGTTGCCTCAAACATCATGTCTACCAGGAAGATCAGCAAGAGCCTCAAATCAACATCATCCCATGTCAGGATAACACTATTCCGAGGTGGTACAGCCAGTACTTCAGTAGCTCAACTGGACAAGATCAGGCAGGAGCACATTGAAGCTGAAAATAAAAGGTTTCAAAGTAAGTAGCTACTTGTTTTCACACTATACCCTAATTTTGTTGTAGACAATGTCCTTGGAGCAAAAGAACAACTTGGCAAAGCATACCTTGGAACAGGGATTAATCCCCAAGACACAACAATGCTCTTTGATGATGCAGAATCCATCTCTTGTGGAGGTGAAGAGGACAACAGTGACTCTGATAAAACCCAAATCTTTGGCAAATTCTTTCAAACTTTTGACTGTGACCCGTAAGTCAATCAATCTGATCAAGCTTATTAATTGTGGCTACATAGTACAATACAGGGAGAATGGTCATGGTTGTCACTAGTTTTCCACAGCTGATTGTGGCTGAGGTTATCATCAGCTGCTTGTTATAAAGGAATAACTGAAACTTTTTACAGAGATAGCAAGGCCATACATCTGTAATCACCAGCACCACTCATTAGGAAGTAAGGACTGAAACTTTTTACAGTGTAGGTGTTGTCACATCTATAGTCCACAACATCTGCTTATTAGAAAGGAAGGACTGAACCTTTTTACAGCAATAGCAAGGACATAGCGTCTGTAATCACCAACAGCCGCTTATCAGGAGGGAAGGATTACATTTGACAGTAATAGGCATTTTCACATCCCTAATCACCAGCAGCCGCTCATTAGGAAGAAAGGACTGAAGCTTTTTGTACAATATAACAAGGCCAAGGACAAGGTTTGTGTAGCTACACCAAATGACATAAGTTCCTGCTAACATTATGTTAACGCTGCAGACAAGAGACATGTATATTTCTAATCTCCATCTTCTTCGGAACATGGGGCACTGGAATCATTTATCAAACCTGCACTTTTGTACTTTTGCACAGACCATTTTTTTTGCGGCTTCTAAACCTGCTTGCCCCTTGCTTGACAAGCTTGGTTTATAAGCTGCCGCTTCTTTAGTTCATTTTTAGTGAGTTTAGACCATTTGCACTTTCCATTTTGCAGACTGTTAATAGCTTCTGTACTCCAGCTCTTCTGCCAATCTGTGCAGGATTTTGAACAGTATTGCCACATGGCTAGCCAGTCAGGGCTATGCCATAGTGCTCAACTATCTTTTTCTCATAATTATTGTAATTCATCTTGATTGCTCGGCTGCCGTTATTGGAATGCAGTATAAACTCTGTACAGGGTGAAAGATAGGTTGTTATGACAATGATTATTGATATCATTACTCACCCAGCTCATCTTGGATTATAGTATGGCTCTCGCTAATTAGTTTGTTGGGAGGATGCTGACAGTTCACAGATGACGCTAGATTTAACAAAGTATTAGCTGTTGGATAACAACAAAGTAATGGAACTAGAACAACTTATACCACTGATTATGTATGCTTCAAGCTTCAGAGCTAAGTTCCGGGGTTCATGGCCAAGAATATCTGTGCTGAATTGTTCTGCTTTTTCAGAACAAACACCTTGGGCTCTGCATAATCTTCTACACCCCCCCCGAACAGCAACATAGAAGCCATCCATCCCTGTTTGAGTAGAAAGTGCTGTCCACTTCCATGTATTGTTAGTAAATTCACATGGACAAAGTGATTTTGTCCACTTTACGTCTTGATCCATTGCAGTGAATATAGCATTGACGTCGTGTAATAGAGCTTTTGGGTTGGCCCTAATAATGGTCAATTTTTTTTGGCAAGCTTTGACTGCCTTGAGCTCAAGCTGCTGCCGGTCAGCTAATAAAAGCTGCTGATAAACCTTCAATAGGTCATCCTTGTGGATTCTTATGAAGTCTAGGAGGCGAATCCGCTCCCCAACAGAACGGCCTACATATAAAGAAGAAAGAGAAAATATTAGTTTGTACAAGAAAAGGATGGTATAGTGTACCCACCTTTATTGGCTTGTTGTAGTTTATCCATCAGAAATGCATTCCAGATATTAACCCAGCGTTTTTGTTGTCGCAAATGGTTCAAAAAAAAGAGTTGGTTTTTTGTCCATTTGAGAGAGCTGTTAAATCATAAGATTAGTTAGAGTCTGTCAAGTGATCACATACAGACATTGAACTCACTGGCCATATTTCTTTGTTGGCCGCATTCTGTTCATGGTTTTTTTGAGCAGCACAGATATTATGGGTGAGTGATTCAAACCACTGCCTCTGTTTGGTTTTCTGGGCCACAGTCAGCTTTGGCCGGATACACTTCGGCTGTGTGAGAGTCATTTCTATAATGCTGCAAGTTTTTCTAGACAAGTCAGCCTTAAGTATGGAGCTAGGATTTATATGCCAAAAATCTGGCTGCTTAGCATGTTAGAATATTCTATGTACCTAGATACATAATATGGAGCATGTAGTAATACAAATACAGTTTCTACAACAAAAATTAGTCATGAAACACTGAGTCACTGAGTGGAACAATGGAATGGTTGACTTCCATATATCTGTGCTTGATGTAGTAGTAGATCCATCTGGTTCCTATTAACCATTCTTGGCAAAGTCCAACTCAGTTGTGGTTGTAGAGCAATGTTAGGTGATCTCAGCCAACTAGGGGGTAGCGGGAGTAGCGGTAACCACTCCACTGACTATGACATCCAAGGTAGCAACACCAGGGTTGGGTTTTGCCAGGTCTAAGGTAGCCAGCAGATTGCTAGGCAGAGGTTCAGGATTACCTGTTCAAATATGTATTAGCGAGTTGAAAAAAAGGCCCTGGATAAGACGGCACTCACCATTTAAATTATGCTGCAGATCAACTGAATTGAACAAATGGGCAAAGTACACTGTATTCCATGAAATCCGTCAAAATCAAAGTTAGCCTGGAGTAAGACAGAAAATGAGTCATGCTGTTTGATAAAAGTGAGATTCACAAACAATCTAGTATAATGATGATATTAATAATGTACCGTTGGCTCTGGACTGTCTTGCAAAGTAAAATCAAGCCATGAGAGGCAATCAACTGGGGTTGGGAGATTATTACACGGCATAAGCTGAGTACTAGAAAAATAGACTTGTTCACAGGAGTGAGGTTGACTGTTGTAAATGAGGACTGACACAAATTGTTATGATAACACAATTTCCGGACATTTCCTTTCTTTTTATTCTCCGCTTCAACTCTATACTTTAAGTGCCACGCGGCATTTCCCCTTTCCTGCGCCGCGTTGCCTTTCTCTTATTTTTAGATTTAACTCTCTCACGCAGTGAAGCTGGCCATACGGGCTAGGCCCTATGACATTATCAGCCACTGCCTTCATCAACTGTATAGTACACATGTACAAACAAACCTGTAGTAGTATATATACCCCAATAGATCCAGCAGACTCCTCAGCGAGTCCTCCTGTTGTATACCAACTAACTCACTGCAGCCTAAGGGGTAACCACTCCCCAACTTCATCTTCTCTATAGTGTGTTCTGAGTGCGCCAGAGTAATTCACTCTTGGTTGTTACATTAGGACTCGCTCTTACTACTCTCTCGCACGTGTGTGCAAAAGTCCCATTGGGCACCCAGACTCCAGGGTGAAGGAGATTGGGATCCGATACTCAGCTGGGAAAAGGTTGATCCGCAGATAGCAAGCGGGGACCCCCAGTTACCTTTTTTTTACATTACCAAAGAGAACAAGTCGACATGTCGTTGCAACCCCAACAAGACATGAATGCTCTGCTGCACGCCATGCGCACGCAGATTGCAGCATTAACCTCACAACTCGCCGAGATACAGGCAAACCCCCCTGTAGCAACCCCCTTGGTGGAAAAGAAGTTCAACAAGAAAGTCGAAGTCGTCGCTGACCCTGGCGCCTTTGAAGGAGACAGAGCGCGATTCGCCGAATGGTGGATCAAACTCCAAATTTGGGTCAAGGCAAACTGGGATGCATTTGCCGATGATTTTGAGGTAGCCACTGCGGTGCTATCTTGACTAAAAGGACCTGTGGCGGGTCAATACGCCCAAGTACGACTCCAGGAGTGTTACACCGCGGGTGTGTGGCCTACCTGGGACGATCTCAAAATTGAGATCAAAAAATATTTTAAACCACAAGCTGAGCGTGACTGGGCACGTCAGCAATTCCTTGGCCCTGGCGGCTGAGGAAGTACGATGAGTCGGTAGAGCCATAGAGCTCTACACCATGCACCAAGGTGGCGGGTCCACCAAACAAAACAACATATCCCAGAGGCGCCCTGGGTCATCAAACCAACATAATCACTCTCACGGGTTCAAGCCGTTCAGGCTGCAGCCAGGACAGGGTGCTCCTATGGATATCGGCGCGGTCCAAGGCGGACAGATGCGCAGATTCAAGGGCAACTGTTACAACTGTGGCCAGGAGGGACATATGTCCCGAGACTGCAGAAACAGGGCGCAGGCTGCCCAACAAAAAAATAATCAAGGGCTCCAGGCGCGCCAATTAGAAACCGAAAAGCCGGACGATCGGCTCAACTCTTTGGCCGGTCGTTCGTACGACGAAATCCGGGCCATTTTTTATGACCAACAGGTCAATGAAATGAAGGCTCAGGGAAAAGAATTTGGGGCTTAGGTCACTTGGGTACCTTAGCTCCTGCTAAAAATGAAGTAAACCACAACAAAGTGGCCCCTGCTCCGGGGTGTTGCATGAGCAATAAAGGAAAGACAGGGATGGCTCCCCAAATTATAAATAAATTTCTAAATTTGTTATCCGAAGCTTGTACTTGTATGAAACACTGCGATTGTAATATTTATGATACTACCACTGCACCAGCGTCTCCCTTGGAGCGTGGCCCCGGTGAGACAAATAATAGGGTGCTTGATTCCGGTAAAAATAAAATAGAAAAACATGAATCTTTCAATGTTTCCCCTTCTTCTTCGGAGCCACCCTTTCCCAAAATCCCAAGGCGTGTGTTGATGCGCACGTATGTATTCCAAAAGGAGATTTGTTTAGACGTTGGCGTGGAAAACCTTGCCCGGGGCAAAGTACACCCAACAAGCGCCCTGCTTGATTCAGGCGCTAATGGGATCTTCATAGATCAGGTCTGGGCAAAGCAAATTGGACTCCCCCTTGTAAAATTAGATATGTCTATTCCTGTCTACAACATTGACAGTACGCTTAACACAGGTGGCTGTATCACTCACAAATGTTCTTTTGTGGTCGAATACCAAGGACACAGAGAATGAGTCACTGCCGAAGCTACCCAACTAGGGAAGATTAATTTAATCTTGGGCTGGACCTGGCTATTTAAACATAATCCCGAGATCAACTGGCAGACAGGGGTTATCACATTGTCACGTTGCCCTCAGGAATGTGTAAACTTGGGTGAACCAAATCATGTCCGTCACGATGAGCGTCTTGAAAAGTTAAACGCTAGTCACATTTACAAGCTCAGATCTTTAGAAAAGATCGACGATGACGACGATGAGGTAAAACCTGAGGAAGAGATTAAGAGGCTGGTGCCTCCTGAGTACCATGACTTCTGGAAGGTCTTTTCAAAACACAAATCAGAGCACTTCCCAGAGGCTAAGCCTTGGGACCATGCTATAGATTTGAAAGACACCTTCAAACCAAGAAAAGGACACATGATACTGCTCTCTGCTCCAGAAAGAGATGAGGTATCTAGTTTCATAGACGAACAACTTAGAAAGGGTTACATCAGACCTTCCAAAAGTCCTATGACGTCCCCGGTGTTCTTCATTCCTAAAAAGGATGGTAAGAAGCGCATGATTATGGACTATCGTTACGTGAATGAGCACACGGTTAAAAATGCGTATCCGCTGCCTTTGATTAGTCAGCTAGTGGACAAATTGGCTGGCGCCAAGATCTTAACAAAAATGGATCTCAGATGGGGGTACAATAATGTACGAATCAAAGAAGAAGATACTTGGAAGGCCGCGTTCATGTGCCACCGAGGATCTTTTGAACCCCTTGTTATGTTTTTTGGGTTGACCAACTCACCGGCGACCTTTCAGAGCATGATTAACGAGATCATTGCGGATATGGAGAACTGTGTCGTCATTTACATTGACGATTTATTAATATCTATGAAGTCGAACGATGAGGCTGAGCATGACAAAATCGTGCAAGAAGTCCTTCGACGCTTACAGGAACGGGACCTATTCGTCAAACCCGAAAAATGTAATTTTAAAGTGAAGGAAGTAGACTTCCTTGGTATGATCATAGGCCAGAATGGAATCAGGATGAACCCTGAGAAAGTTCAAGCTATTTTGGAATGGCCAGAACCTACTCGTGTCAAAGGAGTTAGGGCCTTCCTTGGCTTAGGTAATTTCTACCGAAGGTTTATTGAAAACTTTGCGAAAATCACGAGACTGTTGAACGATCTCACAAAAAAAGACATTGTTTGGCATTGGGGCGCCAAAGAACAAGAAGCTTTTGATAAGCTTAAACAGGCATTCACAACAGCGCCCATATTAGCATTTCCAGAATTAGATAAAGAGTTCCGGCTAGAAACCGACTCTTCTGATTTTGCTACTGGGGCTGTTCTATCAATCAAATGCCCTGACAATCTTTGGAGGCCTTGTGCCTATTTATCGCATAGTTTGTCGCCTACAGAGCGCAACTATCAAATTTACGACAAAGAGATGCTAGCCATCATTAGAGCTCTAGAGCACTGGCGGCACTACTTAGAAGGTGCTAGACACCAATTCGAAATTTGGACCGATTATAAAAACCTAGAGTATGTTACGATAACACAATTTCCGGACATTTCCTTTCTTTTTATTCTCCGCTTCAACTCTATACTTTAAGTGCCACGCGGCATTTCCCCTTTCCCGCGCTGTGTTGCCTTTCTCTTATTTTTAGATTCAACTCTCTCATGCAGTGGAGCTGGCTATACGGGCTAGGCCCTATGACATCATCAGCCACTGCCTTCATCAACTGTATAGAACACATGTACAAACAAGCCTGTAGTAGTATATATACCCCAATAGATCCAGCAGACTCCTCAGCGAGTCCTCCTGTTGTATACCAACTAACTCACTGCAGCCTAAGGGGTAACCACTCCCCAACTTCATCTTCTCTATAGTGTGTTCTGAGTGCGCCAGAGTAATTCACTCTTGGTTGTTACACAAATCTACAACAGTGTGTTGTTATAATGACTCAGGTTTGCCTCATGTTCAATGTACTGCAAGTCTGATGTTCTAACGCTCTGGGTGAGCTCTATTGTCCTATATAATGTGTCAAGCAAACTTGAATCAACATATATTCCAACACTACTTTAACACATTATGATATGCCTTGAATGTAGTCTTCCAGTCTGACAGCCTCATCATTTAACTGATCTTCAATAAGTGTTAAGTCCTAATCATCTCATCATTCTCATTATGATTGCTCCCTGCTGACATATCACCCAGCATGCTATAAATTTGTCCGGTATATCCTTCAAGCTTGTAAATGCAACGTAGCCAGTTACAATGGACATTGTTAATCTTATGTTGTTCGGCATACAACAAGTAAAGCTCAGCAGCAAGGAGAGAGGTGTTGACTTTTGTCGCATTGTAGGACTCGAATAATGACCTGTGTTACAATACACAATTTTTGGTCCTTTAAATTTCATTCTCCTCTTTAAACTTTCTACTGTAGTTTTCACACACTGTGCCATGCGGCACTTTCTATTTTGTTCAAACTCCACCTTCTTGTGCTGTGCTGCCTTTCTTCTTATTTTAGCTACAAGTCTCTCACACAGTGGAGCTGATTACACGGGCTGCGCTCTCTGACATCATCAGCTACTGCTTTCATCAACTGTACAGTACATAAGTACAAACACGCTGTAGTAGTATATTTACCTCAATAGATTCAGGAGACTCCTCAGCAAGTCCTCCTGTTGTTTACCCACAACTAACTCGGTCCTATCTTGAGGGGTAGCCACTCCCTCTCATTACTCTTTTGCTTGTCTGAGTTGTGCGCCAGAGTAACTAACTCTTGGTTGTTACAACCTGTCCTTGTTATCTATCCACGTGTGTAGCCTTTGTACCTCAACATTGAGTTGTAGAACTTCTTCCTTTGCACATTGAATCTTGAAGAACTTTATGGCTATTTGCTGGTTTGCTGAGACTGTCCAAGGCTTGGCAAGAATATTGTGCCTCAAATATTTCAATAGCATGAACTCACCGGGTGTAGCATAGCTAACTATTTCTGAATACTCCAGGATAGGCTGTGGAGGATTTTGCTTTGGTGCTATCCAATTATATGTTTGAAGTGCAGTTCGAATAGCTCCTAAACGCTTTGCCAGGGCCCTAGAGATTTGTTTCCGCATGTTATACCCTATGGATAGCCAATTAGGAGTGTATCAGTTACTTAAACATAAAACACACCATTTTCAGATAAATTAGCTTTTAACAACTCCAAAAGACGCTATATAACCAGTCCCTCTAACTCTTCAACCACCAAAATTGAATATTGGTGCCCAATGAACTCCTTTGCTTTAATATATTCACAATGTGATTCATCCCAACGGGTTGTTATTTTAGCCTGGTGCTCCAATTCTTCGACACATTTTTTCTTCCGAGTAAGACCTTAATATACAACATATTTCTTCTGCCGAGTAAGACCTTAATATAAGGACTTTACTTTATCTTTGGCTGCTTGAGAACTGAGCTGTGCAGGCTGGGACAAACCAGAATCTGAGCCAAAATGCAAAGGTATGTAAGTCAAAAAAGTTAGGGTGATTTTGTTGGTTTTGGCCCTAAAAGTATTAATGTCAGATCATTGAGACAACAAATAAAAAAGATTTTGTACTCAAGCTTTTGTAGCTTGTCAAGCTCATCAACGTAAGTTACCGTCATCACGTTATACTCAAATCCTGTTGACAGATTCCCAAGGAAGGCAAGTTCTTCCAAATTCTACTGTACAAAGTCTGCATTGCTAATATTATGCAAGGTTTAGAATTTTTCTACCACCGGGCTGTAATAATAGATAATAGAGATTGCCTGCCTGTAGTTATTTAAAAGGAAGTGGCCTTTGTAGATTAATAAAACTTTGGAGAGCAAAAGTGATAACATATTTAGCTCAAGATATTTATCAACATTCCACTGATCAAAGTGAAGGTCCAAGAATTGTGCCCAGTGGAAGTATGAGATATGTTGGACTATAGGAGCCAGTGTATTTGATGATGCAAAGACTCTTTCACATGTCTCCATATCTTCCAAACCAAAACCTTTCAGATAAAGTGGATGATTGTGGAGCTGACATTGTTGGTTATGCGCTGTCATGCACCAAAATTGATTGGTAGCATGGACAGGTGTCAATAACGAAGCGAATATTCGAAAAGACTCGCCTTTGCGCCATACAGGCACAGTGCCACGTGGAATAGTACTTAATATTGCCTTTTTAGAACTTGTGGCTGATCAGTACCACCTCTATTAGGCAATCCAGTTGCACTCACCTTTGCTTTTCCATCCGGTACTTTCCGTGTTTCGGCACTTCGGCAAATTTTTGCGTCGCCACTGGCTACACATTGCATTGCGCCCTTGCTTTTGTCGTTTCCCTTACTCCCCTTCCTTTGCCTAGCCCCACCATGGGCCCCTTCCTCTCCTTTTTATTCTCACCTGACAGTCGTTTCTGAATCCCCATTCTAATCGACCTCTTCATCACCTCCACCCTCCTCCTCCTCATCTTATTTGCACCCCCACCATTTCTGATGTCACCACTTCTTATCCGTTTCCGTTGCCAATCCATTAACTACCACGTGCCACTGCTGATATCAGCAAAGCCCCGGCGGCCAGTCCAAATAGGGCAACAGGTCCATCTTCATGACGTCGATCTGCCATCACATACTATCAAAACATCAGTCGCTTGTCTTGCCTGGTTGGAGTGTGGGTGGGTAGTTTTTGAGCTGGGGAAGGTTTATCCCCTTGCGTTGCCCATGTTCATTGCTGTCCCATTCACTTGAGTACACTTATATTTTGTCCATCGTCTTTGCTACAGCTACACCTACCACACGCTGCCTGGGACTCACTTGTTCCAAATTGGAACTACTCCTCTCCCTCCCTCGTTTGATCAGGTGGTCCAACACAACCAGTCCATTGGTAAGGCCATGGAACTGTCGGATATGGACTAGGTGGTGGACCGGTGGCTCCAGTTTCTTTTTTTTCAGCAGAACATTCATTTACAGTGCGATTATTTTTGATTTTTGAATCATTTTTATGGACACATATTTTTTTAGAATGCCTGACTGACAATAAAGGAACTGTGTTGATACTGATAGTGTTTTGCCTTGCCCTTTTTTTACTGCATCTTCTTCCCATGACATCATGATTTTCCTGCTCTCTTTTTGCTATTGGACTTTACTTTATGGCTGTACAAACCTGTGACATTACTCACAGCATTCATTGTTCTATCCCTTTCTTTCCCTTATTTTGACAATCTTATCCTGTAGCAACTATGCAGGATTCGTCAGCGTACATTCCTTCCTTCATGTTCTTTCTCATTCTTTTTGCGCAGCTATACTGTGCATAGCCTACCTTTCTTTTTACTATATATATAAACCCCTGTATTTTACCTTGTAAAAAAACAACAAAGAACTCCAATCCAGACTTCTTCTCTAATCTCAAGTTCACTACTCTTCTACTTGTGATCCAGTGTGGTCACAACACTTCCCACTGCTACCACTGTTAATTGCTGTCATCGTCACTTTCCACTTTTGAAGTCATTGTTATCCCTTTTGATTAGAGTCCTTCTGAGCACTACAGTTTGTGCATCAGGAGCCTGCTATCACTGGGAACCTCGTCACCTCGTCATCTTTATCACTCTCAAACCTACTTTGTGCTACAATTAGCAAGGTAGTGCTCATCTATACTCGTCATTAAGCCCCCATCTTCTATAAATTCAACTATCCCTCCTCCTCAAAACCCACACCCATACCTCTCTGGGTTTTACTTTGAAGGACCATCATACATACCACCCCACGAACAACCAGAGCACCCACTGTTCTAGGAGGCAAAGCCCATAAACAAGTTCCGTGGAATCTGGGAGGATTGTTTGTTAGTTTGTTTTTGTGTGTGGTTTTCTAACAACAGTTCTCATCATCGACAATTGGAGCCCACCGCAAGGGGTGGTTTCCTTCAAGCTAAATACCAACCATTTCATCGCCATCACTGTCTAATTTATCATCTACACCTTCTATCTCACCTACCGCTTTATCTGTCCCATCCCTCTCTTCCAGTAATTCAATTTCTGTACCAGCTTCTACTCAGCAAGTTTCGCGTTTACCCCCTATATTTTCCACTATGAATCAACCTACTACTCTTTCAGTCATCACTATGCCAATTCCTGGCACTCGTTATGCTCCTAAGAAGTTCAAGGGAGACTATACTCGTGTCAGGGATTTTGTTCTCCACTATGAAAGCATCTGTCATGCAAACAATGTCACTGCTGACGATGAAAAATGCTCAAGCATTCTCCAATACTGCTCCACATATGTTCGCGAAATTATTGAAGGAATGAAGCACTTCATTACGCCCTCATGGAACAGTCTCAAAGACGAAATTCTCCAGTACTTTGATGCTGCAAAAGCAGAGGCCAAATTTAAAGAGCATCATCTTAAACAGCTGGTCAATGCTTCGCACAAGAAGAAAATGGGCTCTCTGGACGATTTCAAGAGCTACATGAGGAAGTATGTTCGTGTTGGAGGATGGCTTCTTGCCAAATCCAAGATCACCCAGGACGTATTCAATCGCTTTTTCTGGAAAGGACTACCCAAAACCCTTCGTCATTGCGTTGAAAACAGACTCCTTCAGAGGGATCCTACCCTTGATCTCTCCCAGCCTTTTGTCTTTGATGATGTTGTCAAGGCTGTAGAGCATGTCCTTCGCAGAGATCGCTTTGATGATGAAGATTTTGACTCTGATGATTCGGATTCAGACTCGGATTCAGAGAACTCTTCCAGTTCTTTGGACGATTCTTCTGACTCTGACAAAGAGGCAGAACCACCTCGTTATATCAGGAAAACCACCAAGCAGAAGAAAGAGAAAAAGCGCACCCCTGAGACAGAGAAAGAGAGAAAGCTGTTGAGTCCTTCCAAGTCGAAGAAAACCCTTCATTCCTTAGACAAAGAAGAGCACACTGCTGTCAAGCAAGATGAAGTAGAAACACTTATCAAGAAGTTGGGTTCTATGACAATCAAAGATCCTAACTATCCTCTGCTCTACTATTGTGCTATCAAGCTTGACACTGATGCTCGACTTATACTTCGCCCTCCCACTTTCATGAACCAGTCAGCCAGACCATCTTGATCCTCTCAAGGAAGCAGCAACTTACCCACTCAGCCTACTGCTCCACCCACTGCCACTCTGCCTACAGCACCTCGTGTTCCCTTCCTTTGCTATGGATGCGGAAAAACTGGTCATGGAGTTAATGAATGCGCAGATATGCTTGACTTACTGTCAAAGGGAATTGTCAAGAAGGATGACACTGGTGGCTTTGTCATGTCTGATGGGTCTAGAATCATGCGATCAAGAGAGGAACCCATAGCAACTGCTGTACATCGCACTATCCCCAAGTCTAACCTACTCACTACGACTTCTTTCATGTCCATTGCTGAAGTAGCTGACTCTGATTCTGATTCAGATGAAGAGCCTGTCTATGCAGTAGATCGTCCAGACAGAGTGTCTAAGGAGAAGCGCAAGCAAGTCTTTGATGGTGTCTACATTCCTCCTAAACCAGATTGGGCCAAAGCTGTAAAAGGAAAGAAGAAAGAAGAAGAGAAGCCTGTCGCTCCAACCATAGCCCCTGTTCCATCAAAACCACACATCTTTGATATTGCACAGCCTATCTTTGATCCCACTAATGATGATGTAATCATGGAAGACGCTTCCCAGACCACCAAGAAGAATCCCCCTGCCGATAAACAGAAGAAACCACTCAAGACTTCATCTACACTTTCGCAGAATCTTGACTCCAAAGCCATCATTGATCAAATTCTCAGCACCCCTATCCCCCTATCTATTGGTAATGTCATTGGTCTATCAAAAGAAGTTTCCCAGAATCTCCAAGAAATGATGAAACCCAAGCGCGTTAATTTTGGGCTAGACAACAAACCCCAAAGCTTGACAGCTGAATCACTTTTTGCCATCACTCATGCCGACCTTATTCGTGTTCCTGTTACCTCTAATGGCGAAACTATTACAGCTATTGTTGATTCAGGGTCTGCTCTCAATATAGTCAGCCGCACTATTTGGGAAAATCTCATTCGCCTTCCCATGGATACTAGTATTTGACCTGTAGTCAAAGATGCCAATGGAGGATTTGGTAGACTTGATGGTTTAGTCAACAACGTGGCTTTATACTGCGGAGAAGTCAAAACTTATGCCAATATCTTTGTTGGGAAAGACACTGGATACGATCTACTTCTTGGATGACCATGGACACATGGGAACTATGTCAGCATTGAAGAAAGACTTAATGGCACTTATCTCGTCTTCAGAAAGGATGGCAAAATCGAAAACCCAGCCCTTGAAGTCAAGGTATCATCAGATCATCGTCCTATTCACTATGTCAAACCAGTATCTGGAGTATCCAATACAGTGTCGAGCTTCTTAGTCACGGACTATGACTTCAATGGAGAAGATCTAGATGGAAATACTGATGAATCGGAAACTGCTGCTGAAAGTGTCACCCCAGAAGAAGAAACTGTGCCTGTTCCAGATAATTCCCCAATTGGTTCAATCGAAAATTCTAGCACTCTCAGAGCACTGCAAGACCTGGAAACTTGTCTAGAAGAAACTATTGAAGCCCCTATCCCTATCCCCAATGCCAGCACCTTTGAAACATTCTTTGACTTTATTCGCTCAATCAGGGAAGATGAAAGGTCTGCTATTTTTGGTCTACTGAACAACCTTCGATATAGTCACAACATGAGTTCACTCTCACTGACTTCAGACTATGTCATGAGAGGACACCATGGCTTCGATGAAAACCACAACCTTTATGCTGATTATGTCCTGCTCCATGCTCATTTGCGGTTTGACCAGAATCATAGACCTGGAAGAGCACAATCCATTATCAGTCGCTCAGGAACTGCACATATCCGCTTCTTTCCTCAAACAGAATCATTTCCAATTCCCACTGATGAAGATATAAATGGACCTCCATCACGTGATATGAATGGTCAAGTCAATGTGACGGTGGAAGTAATACAAGAATCCGATTTGGAGCCGATACACAATCATATAAATGGATTAATTAATGATGACTCATCCACTGATGATGAATCACCACCCCCATATTTGCGTCAACAGTTACCATCAAATATCAGTGACTCACCCCCATCACCATCCTCTACCAATGCTACTATTGCTTCGTCAATTTCTCCTGATAATTGCACACTCATGCACCATAATTGCACACTCATGCATACTATTTGCAATGATAGTCAAGAGGATGAAAGGGAGATTAATTCCTCACCGCCCCTTCAGCTATCCCTTTCCACAATAATAGGAGTGGAGCATCAACCTTCCATCAATATATCATCCAATATTACTCCATATCTTTGAACTTCCATGCATCACTATCATCATTTTCCCACGTCACCATCAGCTCAGCCATTATTGATTATTCACACCAGTGCCAGAAATTCTACCCCGATTCTAACACATCTTCACTCCATCCTAAACGCTTACATTGAGCATTACAAGCACCTAACATGTCCTGGCTCAAAGGGTTTCATATTACTAAAGAAGCTCTCATCATCGAGATTGTGGTGGGAGTGTTACTTGTCCTCGCCCTCTTCTACGGTTTTGTCTTCCCTCATATTTGCACTTATTGTCGACGAGAACGTGTTGAGGTTATTCACCTCCACAACAGGACAATTCATCCATCCAGTGCATCAACATTTACCACCAGCACTGAGGTGCTTGCTAGTGCCGCAGTTGAAGTTTGAGGTAGATGCTGGTGATACGTTTCTATATTCCTTTCTTACTTAACACTCTATTCAGCGCTTTTGGACCATATGCCACTTTTTCCCTTTTTCTTCTTTCTTGTTACATATCTATTACTTGTACAAAATGGCCTCTTAGATTTCTATGTTATCCGGTTTTTCCTTCCTTTACTCTTGTACCAACTTCTTTTTCTATTGTCTATGTTCCCCTTTTGTTCTTATCTAATCTTTTTCATTCCCCCCTTGTAAAACATCCGACCTCATCCCTATCCTATTCTGTCCGAGATGACGCAAAACTACCACGGCACTTTCCTTCTTTGAACGCTTTTTGTTTTGACCATAGTTATATGATAGATATTGTGGACCCTATACCTGTACCAGCACCTGATTGGTCGAGTTTTGGAGCCTACAAATGTGTTGAATGCAGAGTCAAACCTGTTCCTGGAGTATTCCCAGAAGATGCACATGTCACTCGGTCATTTCCAGAAGACCCACTCCTTTCGCTCCCACCCCTTCCTGTCCTTCCCCCAGAATTCATTCCCACGCCGAAGCTCACCAAGGAGCGCCTTTATGACGAAATGAAGCTAAACTCTGATGGATTCTTATGGCCAGAAGAGGAAAAGCTTTTCGCTCACATCATGATACTCAATCAGCGCAGCCTTGCCTTCGAGGAAACTGACAGAGGAACGTTCAGAGAAGACTACTTCTCTCCCTACGTTATACCTGTTCTCCCACATGTCCCTTGGGAATACAAGAACATTCCTATTCCTCCTGGAATCAAGAATAAAGTCATAGAATTGCTCAGAGACAAAATCAAAGCTGGAGTCTATGAGCCTAGCCAGTCGTCTTATCGCTCTAAGTGGTTTTGCGTTCAGAAGAAGAATGGCAAGATTCACATCGTCCATGATCTTCAGCCACTTAATGCAGTCACTATCAAAGACTCAGGAGTACCACCTATCCTTGACGACTTTGTGGAGCCATTTGCTGGTTCTCAATGCTATACTGTGTTTGATCTCTTTTGGGGATTTGATGCTCAAAAAGTGCACCCTGACAGTCATGACCTTACCTCTTTTCTATCACCACTAGGACTTCTGAGGATTACTTCTATGCCTATGGGATTCACCAATTCCGTTCCAGAATTCCAGAATTGCATGACTTTCATCCTGCAAGACGAAATTCCGCATATTGCCAATATCTTTGTTGATGACCTCCCAATCAAAGGACCTACTTCTCGTTATGAAGATGCAGATGGTAACCCAGAGACCATTCCTGGCAACCCTGGCATTTGTAGATTTATATGGGAACATGCCATTGATGTTCATTGCATTATGCATAGAGTTGGTCATGCTGGCGGAACTTTCTCTGGAAAGAAGACTCAGTTATGTCGTCCCCAAGTTGTGATTGTCGGACAAGTATGCTGCCCAGAAGGTCGTCTCCCTGACAGTACCAAGGTGGACAAGATTCTTAAATGGCCAATTCTCCAGACTCCCAAAGACGTTCGCAGTTTTCTTGGTCTATGTGGCACAGTTTGCATTTGGATCCGCAATTACTCTGCTCTTGCATGCCCCTTGACAGAATTGTATCACAAAGGAGCTGAATTTCAATGGGATGAACGCAGACAAGAAGCATTTGATGCTCTGAAGCATGCAGTATCTTCTGCACCAGCACTTCACCCTATAAATTATTCGTCACACAACCCAGTCGTTCTTTCAGTTGATACCAGCAAGATTGTTGTTGGTTTTATCCTCTCCCAGCTTGATGAAAATGGAAGGAAGCGTCCAGCTCGCTATGGCTCTATTCCCATGAATGATAGAGAGGCAAATTACAGTCAACCCAAGCTAGAATTATATGGTTTGTTCAGAGCACTTCGTCATTTTTGCCTTTACATTGCAGGAGTAAAACACTTGCATGTGGAGGTGGATGCCAAGTATATCAAAGGCATGCTCAACGATCCAGATCTTCAGCCTAATGCCACTATCAATCGTTGGATTCAGGGCATCCTTCTTTTTGATTTCAAGCTCATTCACATACCTGCTGATCGTCATCGTGGTCCTGATGCATTATCTCGTCGTCAACCAACAGAGGAAGACTTTGAAGATGCTCAAGAATCAGATGATTGGCTTGATGATATCGCTCTTTTTGTTGATCTTGCCAGACCTCTCCCATATCACCCTATGTCACTCCCTTCGTTCCTTACCAATGATTCTTCTCAGTACAATATTCTTCGTCGAATCTTCCACTTTCTTCAAACTATGGAGCTGCCTATATTTTCCTCTCTTCAAGCTCAAAAGTGTTTTGTCAAGCAATCACTTCAATTCTTCTTGAAAGGGGACAGCATGTTCAAGCGTCGTCACTCTGCTCCTCCTCTCAAAGTCATCTTCAATCCTGACCTTCGACTTCACATCCTTACTGAAGCACACAAAAGGCTTGGTCACAGAGGAGTCAATGGTGTATTCTCTACAGTCAGAGAGCGCTTTTACTGGCCCCATATGTTACAGGATGTCAAGCATCATGTTCGCACCTGCCATGAATGCCAGATTTGAAGTGTACGCAAAAGTGAAGTCCCACTTACCATCTCATCACCTCCTACAATCTTCACCAAAGTCTATGTTGACATTATGCTCATGCCCAAGGCCAGAGGATATCGATATCTTGTTGCTGCAAGAGATGATCTGTCACTTGCTGCAGAAGGAAGAGCATTGAAGAAAGCATCTGCACATAATCTTGCTCGCTTTTTCTGGGAAGAAATCATCTGTCGCTATGGAGCTATAGGAGAAGTTGTCACAGATAATGGAAGCGAAGTCAAAGGAGCATTTGAAGAGCTTGTGGAACGTTACCAGATCCCTCATATTCGCATTTCTCCCTACAATTCCAAGGCAAATGGTGTTGTTGAGCGTGGACACTTCGTCATAAGAGAAGCACTTGTCAAGTCCTGTGAAGGGAATGTCGATTTATGTCCAACCAAGGTCCATCATGCCTTCTTTGCAGACAAGGTCACTACTCGTCGTTCTACTGGATTCAGTCCTTTTTATCTGTTGCATGGAGTTGATCCAGTCCTACCATTCGATCTGACAGAAGCGACTTTCCTTGTTCATGGATTCCATACTGCAATGTCAACAGAAGACCTCATTGCTCTGCGCATTCGTCAACTAGAAAAGAGACAGGACGATTTGCAAGAAGCTGCACTCACTATACGCAAAATTCGTCTCAGATCTAAAGCGCAGTTTGAGAAACTCTATGCACGAAGGATGTTCAAGAACAAATACCAGCCTGGAGAGCTTGTTCTAGTGCGGAATACTCAGGTTGAGAAAGAGCTGGATCGTAAAGCAAAGCCTTGTTACAATGGCCCTTATGAAGTTGTGCGACGTACTAAAGGAGGATCATATGTTCTAAAAGAAATGGATGGATCAGTATCACGAAGAGGAATTGCAGCATTTTGCCTACTTCCCTATTTCAACCACCACTCTATGCCCCTCTTGGACAAACTGGATGACCATGATAACGACCTAGATGAACCAGAAGACGAACCTGACCATGAGCATGACTACTCAGATGATGAAAATAACGATTAATGACTTACCTGAACGAATTTTATGCTGACATGACCCTTTAATGTGTTGCCATGTTTCGTTCCCTATGACCCTACCTTTATGGAAGCAACTGGGGACAGTTGCAATTTCAAGTTGTCCATGGATGTCATGCACCAAAATTGATTGGTAGCATGGACAGGTGTCAATAACGAAGCGAATATTCGAAAAGACTCGCCTTTGCGCCATACAGGCACAGTGCCACGTGGAATAGTACTTAATATTGCCTTTTTAGAACTTGTGGCTGATCAGTACCACCTCTATTAGGCAATCCAGTTGCACTCACCTTTGCTTTTCCATCCGGTACTTTCCGTGTTTCGGCACTTCGGCAAATTTTTGCGTCGCCACTGGCTACACATTGCATTGCGCCCTTGCTTTTGTCGTTTCCCTTACTCCCCTTCCTTTGCCTAGCCCCACCATGGGCCCCTTCCTCTCCTTTTTATTCTCACCTGACAGTCGTTTCTGAATCCCCATTCTAATCGACCTCTTCATCACCTCCACCCTCCTCCTCCTCATCTTATTTGCACCCCCACCATTTCTGATGTCACCACTTCTTATCCGTTTCCGTTGCCAATCCATTAACTACCACGTGCCACTGCTGATATCAGCAAAGCCCCGGCGGCCAGTCCAAATAGGGCAACAGGTCCATCTTCATGACGTCGATCTGCCATCACATACTATCAAAACATCAGTCGCTTGTCTTGCCTGGTTGGAGTGTGGGTGGGTAGTTTTTGAGCTGGGGAAGGTTTATCCCCTTGCGTTGCCCATGTTCATTGCTGTCCCATTCACTTGAGTACACTTATATTTTGTCCATCGTCTTTGCTACAGCTACACCTACCACACGCTGCCTGGGACTCACTTGTTCCAAATTGGAACTACTCCTCTCCCTCCCTCGTTTGATCAGGTGGTCCAACACAACCAGTCCATTGGTAAGGCCATGGAACTGTCGGATATGGACTAGGTGGTGGACCGGTGGCTCCAGTTTCTTTTTTTTCAGCAGAACATTCATTTACAGTGCGATTATTTTTGATTTTTGAATCATTTTTATGGACACATATTTTTTTAGAATGCCTGACTGACAATAAAGGAACTGTGTTGATACTGATAGTGTTTTGCCTTGCCCTTTTTTTACTGCATCTTCTTCCCATGACATCATGATTTTCCTGCTCTCTTTTTGCTATTGGACTTTACTTTATGGCTGTACAAACCTGTGACATTACTCACAGCATTCATTGTTCTATCCCTTTCTTTCCCTTATTTTGACAATCTTATCCTGTAGCAACTATGCAGGATTCGTCAGCGTACATTCCTTCCTTCATGTTCTTTCTCATTCTTTTTGCGCAGCTATACTGTGCATAGCCTACCTTTCTTTTTACTATATATATAAACCCCTGTATTTTACCTTGTAAAAACAAAAAAAACAACAAGAACTCCAATCCAGACTTCTTCTCTAATCTCAAGTTCACTACTCTTCTACTTGTGATCCAGTGTGGTCACAACACTTCCCACTGCTACCACTGTTAATTGCTGTCATCGTCACTTTCCACTTTTGAAGTCATTGTTATCCCTTTCGATTAGAGTCCTTCTGAGCACTACAGTTTGTGTGTCAGGAGCCTGCTATCACTGGGAACCTTGTCATCTTGTCACCTTGTCATCCTTGTTGTTCTCAAACCTACCATGTGCTACGATTAGCAAGGTAGTGCTCATCTATACTCGTCACTAAGCCCCTATCTTCTATCAATTCAACTATCCCTCCTCCTTAAAACCCACACTCATACATTTCTGGGTTTTACTTTGAAGGATCTTCATACATACCACCCCACAAACAACCAGAGCACCCACTGTTCTAGGAGGCAAAGCCCATAAACAAGTTCTGTAGAATCTGGGAGGATTGTTTGTTAGTTTGTTTTTGGGTGTGGTTTTCTAACAACAGTTCTCATCATCGACAACGTCTCCTTTTTGTTCGGTGTGCAGTGACAGCCATTCTTGCTTTTTCTCTACAGGAGGAACACATCTTGTATGGCAGGCTATTTTTACCAATGTCTTGCTTGGGAACTATGTTCTTGCATGATTTTTGTGAGCATTCCATTAGAAAAGTATAGAGGTAGCAGGCAATATAGAGTAGGAACTTGAAAACACGCAGAAATTATTGCCAAGTACAGTAAATTACACAAAATTTAGAAGTCACGTGGATTTCACGTGACTTTGTTTGGCTGTAATACTGGGGGAGACGGGGTCAGCTCCATCAGGCCCAGCTTTGATATACTTGACAAACATCATAGCAAATGCGTGATGTTCTATTTGATTGCCAGGAGAACCATCAATGCCTTGAATGATTGTTGCATAGTACATGTTGCATAGTGCCGACAAAAAAGCGACTGGATAGAAAAATAACCCATTTGAGAAGATTCCTTCAGGCTAAGGCCAAGGTGGGTGTTCACTGGCAGGACAGACACTACTCACCTTGATCATGACACCATCAGAACAAAACATTTTCTTATGGTTATCTTGTGACCCTGTCCCACCAGGGTATTTGGTTATGCAACAGCGTGAACAGGTCTGTGTTTTTTGCTAAAAAAATATGCAAGTGAGCAAACTGGTAGTTTAGTATAGCGTGACATACCTGCTTGGTAAGGTCTATGCTCCCTGCTTGCTCAGACTTGACAGCTATTGCATAACAATGTTTCATCCAGAAGTGGTCATTGCCCTTTTGAGCTAAAACAAATAGTTAGTGTGTCTGTAGAATTAAAAATGCAATATATGATCATTACTTACATTTGAAGTTTCCTGTTGCAATCCTTTGAGAGATCTTTGCTTCAATCTCCCCAAGTTTGTCAAACAGAGCTCGGGGGTTTTTCCTGATGAACACAGCTCCTGCCCTTTTAAGCCGAGCATTGTACTTGCTGTTACAATTTCTATTGAACATTTAAAAACTACTCATTTCTCTTTACTCATTGGTTATACCATCGGACCAATGACTCATTTCCTTCACGTACATTTCTGTTCCTCTCGCATTTGCATTACCTAGTATAGTACTTAGTCCTCAATGGACTGACCTGCCCTAGATAGGACCTAACTCCTATCACCAATTCTTTCTATTATAAATACACATGTAACAGTAGTAGTATTCTCCAATACGGTTCTACGCAGTTTACGCTTACAAAGCTAGACTCCTAAGATTAAGACTTCTACTCAGAAGAAGACCAACTTTCATTGGAAGAATTCAACTCTGAACTACATTCTCAAACTTGTCCTTGGTTAAGTCTCTTTACAAACCTCGACAAACCCTCAAACTTTGTTAAGCATTTTGTGCGTAACAAAAAAATTGTATTTCAACTAGAAGTCCCACCTATTTAGGTTTGGGAAGAAAAAGTTGACAAGACGTTGCAATGACCAACAACCAGATCCCAAAGAGCAAGAGGAAGCTCAGACAACCCACAGACAGCAACACCACCGATGTCATCCTGACAAGAAAGGTAACCTGACTCCACACCAGAGAACAAGCAGATGTTTTCTACAAAGCCAGAACACGTTGGCTACAGTACTATGCAGAAAGCCACCCACAGCTACTACCCACCACACAACACGATCCCCCAGTACCCGTAGAAAACCTCTATGACAAGAACGACTTTGAAGAATTTGTGGCAAATGGCAACCTGATACCACCTCCCACGCCACAGATACTCCCAGCCACACCTACTCCATCCCCTATCCCACCACCACGCACCATGTCTAACGTTACAGCCTCCAAACCCACAATGATCAGGAAAATTGATGACTTAGATGGAACCCCAGATAAAGCCCAAAGGTGTTACGATAACACAATTTCCGGACATTTCCCTTCTTTTCATTCTCTGCTTTAACTCTATACTTTAGCTTTTACACATAGTGCCACGCGGCATTTCCCCTTTCCCGCGCCGTGTTGCCTTTCTCTTATTTTAGATTCAACTCTCTCACGCAGTAGAGCTGGCCATACAGGCTAGGCCCTATGACATCATCAGCCACTGCCTTCATTAACTGTATAGTACACATGTACAAACAAAACTGTAGTAGTATATATACCCCAATAGATCCAGGAGACTCCTCAGCGAGTCCTCCTGTTGTATACCAACAAACTCTCTGCAGCTTAAGGGGTAACCACTCCCTCATCACTATCTTTATAGTGTGTTCTTGTGTGCACCAGAGTAACTAACTCTTGGTTGTTACAAAAGGTGGATATCGTCCACCAATCTACACTTTGATATCAAT
The DNA here is from genome assembly GCF_000218685.1 of Serpula lacrymans var. lacrymans S7.9. Lineage (NCBI taxonomy): Eukaryota > Fungi > Basidiomycota > Agaricomycetes > Boletales > Serpulaceae > Serpula > Serpula lacrymans. Next base: position 254,145 of record NW_006763308.1, on the reverse strand, counting down.
GACACCATCTACAACTCCAACAAGAACAAGGTATATGTGGCCCTCAGCTACATGAAAGATGGAAATGCCGCATCATGGAGCAAAGCCAAGATGACCAAATACAAAGAAAAGAACGCCTACCCCACATGGGCAGACTTCATGAAAACCTTCACAGCCAGTTTCAGAACGGCAAACATCAAAGGAATGGCCTCGGCTGCCTTGATGAAAATGAAGATGGAACAAGGGGAAAGTGCAGTAGCATTCAACTCAAGGTTCATGCTAGATGCTGGGAAGAGCAGCATCAACAACAAAGCCATGATCATGGTTTATCAAAAAGCTATCCGATCACCCCTCCTTCGTGGGGCACTCACCAGAAAGGAACTACTCACCATCAAAGATTGGATGAGCACAGTGGCAAACCTAGACGCCAACTGGATCAGTGCCAACGCTATCTCGGAAGGAACATGGGGCGCCAGAAACAAAGAAAGGCAGAATGACAGAAACCGCAAAAGTGGACTGTCCACCAGCGCCAGAAGATTGACTAAAGACGAAGAAGAATCAAGAAGGAAAGAGGGAAGGTGCTTCATGTAACAACCTAGAGTTAGTTACTCTGGCACACACAGAACACACTATAAAGAAGAGAGAAGGAGGGATCACCCCTCAGGTTTCAGTGAGTTAGTTGGTATACAACAGGAGGACTCGCTAAGGAGTCTCCTGGATCTATTGGGGTTTATATACTACTACAGGGTTGTTTGTACATATGTACTATACAGTTTAATAGAGGCAGTGGCTGATAATGTCATAGGGTCTAGCCCGTATAGCCAGCTCCACTGCATGAGAGAGTTGAATCTAAAATAAGAGAAAAGGCAACGCAGCACGAGAAAGAGGAGTTTGAACCAAAGGGGAAATCGCGTGGCACCATGTGTGAAACCTAAAGTACAATGTTAAAGTGGAGAATGAAAATAACGGAAAGGTCCGAAAATTGTGTTATCGTAACACTTCATATGCAACAAGAAAGGACACTTAACCTCCTTTTGCACTATACTTCTCAAATACCCTTAGCAGTAATGCTTCTTGCTCCTCTTTATTTTGGTACTCAGCTGGCTTGCCCTAATTTGCTCTTGTCTTGTATATTGCGTTGCTAAGCTCCCTCGCAACTGCAGTGCAAAATGGATTTTTTGTACCATTAACAATAGTTGCAAGGTACCTACAATAATAGTAATTAGGAGTTAGTGATCCAAAATGTAGAGCCTTGAACACACCGCATAATGGGATGAAACACGTTGAGGCCAAGCTGTGCATCTGGCATCACTCTGAGCACAGCACTATGGATATGACAGCAATTGTCAGCAATGACCATCTCGGGTAAAGCAATACCAAGCTCATTGTAATGATGTTTAAGCCCTACAAACAGTTCCTCTATCTCTGTGTTTGATTGGCTTTGACAAAGTCTCTGGCATATAATTTGTGGTAAGGAAGCTGTCCCAAAGTCATAGAAATCATGGCCTACCCATGCAATAATCTCATTCCTCTTGTTAACTACGCTCAAAATCCCACCCTTCAGCATCCTGATTTGGGCCTTTTGCTTGGTTGCCACTGTCACTTTGTTGGCAGCCTTGAACATGTTGTTGATAGAGATACATATGCCTGTGTAAGTCTAGATTAACATTCCTGTTCCCATCAAAACACAAGGCACATACCTGATAAAGTTTGCAGGTATTCACATGACTCCAATTCTCTTGTACATCTGTTGTCCTCCAAAAAAATATCAGTGATCAACTTGCCTGACATTGTCTTGTCCCAATAGTCCTCATTTGGACTTGAAACACTCTCTAGAGGACGGCATTGAAGCAAGGTCACACGTCCACACCGCCACTGAAAACTGGAAAGATATGCCTTTACATGTTGATGATACTGAAGTAAATGAAGTTCTGATGACCAGGATTCAGACAGCAAGCCTGATACATTCAAGAAAAAATGAAACACCTACATTTGTTGTTTTCCAATAATCCTGAAGATGTGCTTGTAGGGTGGAATTCAATGATCAAGTCAAATAGTTCATATGTGATAGCACAACACTTGAAGAAAATTGGAATGTTAGCTGTTGAAGAAAGGTTATTACCAGTGAGTTGGCATTTGACAGTATTGGACGAACATGCTCAGACTCACCTGGAGTTTCCCAAAATTCCCACTTCTCCCAAAATGTGTAGTTGGTTGTGGCATAACAGTAGTCACCACCCATCTGGGCATTATCACTGCCATCTTGACAGGCTCGACATTGCAGTTGGTACCCAAGTGCCTGTTCCTCCACGTACATCCTCTAACTGACACCTAGGGCTTCTTTTCAAATCCGTGTAGAATAGATGGACTACATTCAATGGCTTCAAGTAAGTGGTTGATGGTTCAATAACAGAATCACAATAACACTTTTCAAGGTGAAAATAGGACAGTAAGACAAAGTGAGGACCTTTGGCAGGCTTGGGGGATACAAGACTTTTTTGTTTTTAGGATTTTTCCTTGTTTTCATGTAGACAAAATCAAGATATTCGATAACACTGGCCTCCCACAACAACTGGGACTTCTGTGCAATACTTGGTGAAATCATAGCGCTCTGCCTATGTGCTAACACACTTTTGGATCTATTTGAGGTGAGTTAAGGTTACATTAGGCTGCCTCTTGGAGTAAACTCGCGTTCATATCCCATTCACTTTCAAAGGATGTCTGTTCTTTGCCTAATAGGCAATTCATCAGAATTATCTATCTTCACAACATCAGGCTCATAAACCGCCATAGTTGGGACTAGGATAGTGTAGAGTTTCTGGCAGAGAAAAAATAGGAGGCAGCCATATAAGCGCCCCTTTCTATGTGCCGGAGCTTACATTTTCACAAAAAAATTATTTCAGGCTATGTAACACAACTACTCAGAGGTCAGGTCCCCACTTTGTGAAACAGAGAGTGTAATAGTATTTTCACACTAGTGTGTTACACACGATAGCTTTGTACATTAGTGGGTGTTAGTTGCAATACAAATTAACGGTGAAATAAGTAAATAAACTGGTAAAGTGTGAAATGAGTTGAATGAATATCTAGCTAGAAGCAAAATGGGTAAACTAGTGCATGCTTAGCAGGCAATGACGAGGAAAACTGACTGACTGTTTTTGTATAGAATGGAAACGTGCCCCTAATATCTGTTTCTCAGTATTGCCTACAGGTCCGTGGCATAGTGAGAAGGACGCTAATACTGGTTGTGCAAATGGAGCTTGATTAAGAGTTTTAGGAGGGCAGTGATTACCTTGTGAGTCAAATATCGGCAGTTGTTGAGCACGAGAAGACTTGTATATTGCATATTTATTGTATGTTAGTATGTAAGGATAAAAATGTTCAAATTGTACATAGCTCCCAAGACACTTGGAGCAGATTGTAGTCATAGCCTTAAGGCCTTGACAATATTTCAGACAAATATACATCTCCTCCAATATTTTGTGCAATCTTGCAAATGTGTCCTGTCAGACTGTTCCATTTGTCAATGCTCTATCTTTTGGCAACTACTGGCTCAAGCCAACATGAAGCAAGCAGATGTGCATACTTTTCAGGGTCGGTGTCATTAAAGAAATCAATATCACCTCTTGTTGTTAGAAAACACTCTCTCCTACTTATAAGACAGCCCACTTGAAAGCTTCTGAGAGGAGCCTGGGGGCTTTGGCGGGAGAAGCCTGCAAATGACCAATCTTTTGGGATGGTGTTCACAAAAGTCATGTGCAAGCCACATTATGTTGGGTACTTTGCTTAGGTTCACGGGGTCTGGAGAACGGGATCCGAGAAGCCAAGGTTGGAGTGAGTGGCTACTCAGAATAGGTTCTATCCAGACCTGGGAGTATTTAAGGTGGAAAGAGTCCACCCAAAAATCAGACAAGAGTGAAATGAAGGATGCAACAAAAGAGGCACCAGCCAGAAAAACGAAAGAAAAGAATAATTGTTAGGAAACACGGTATGTACAAAATGAGTAGTTACTAATCAGTGCAATTTGGTAGAAGTTCAATGTAAGGAGGTGCTATAAGTTCAAGACAATACCAATAGAGGAGGAAAGCATTGGAGGACCAATGTTCCAGCGCCTTGATAATATGGGGTGGAACACTGCACAAAACAAAAGGTACTTAGTAGCCGGTCAAAGTGGGAGACCCAGATACAGTGAGAACAGAGTTTACACACTGCAGAATTTTTGTTTTGTGAGTGGAAGAAGGCCTTATGGGGACTTATAGGAGAAAAGGAGGTGGAGGGGGATCATTAATGAGGAGGTGTATTACAAGGGCAGTACAAGCGTCAGAATTGTCACCTTGCCTGCTAATAAAGATATTTTTGCCAGTGTTACGCTTAGTCTTCATCCAGGGAAGGAAAAGGATGCATGAACTGATGACAGAAGATGTCGCATGTCAAGCCTAACCCCAGAAGGTGATGAATGCTGCTGCAAGGCAGGCTGTATTGAAAGAGTTGGTGGAGTCGAGCTTGTCATACAAGGTGAGGAGCATAGCGTGAGTGACAGGCGGGCGCAGGGGCTGCTTTAGATGTGGAGGAGAGATGCGCTCACAGTGTAACAACCAAGAGTTAGTTACTCTGGCGCACACAAGAACACACTATAAAGAAGATGTTGAGGGAGTGGTTACCCCTTAAGCTGCAGAGAGTTTGTTGGTATACAACAGGAGGACTTGCTAAGGAGTCTCCTGGATCTATTGGGGTATATATACTAATACAGAGTGTTTGTACTTATGTACTGTACAGTTGATAAAGTCAGTGGCTGATGATGTCATGGGGCCTAGCCCACATGACCAGCTCCACTGTGTGAGAGAGTTGTATCTAAAATAAGAAGGCAACACTGCATGAGAAAGAGGAGTTTGAACAAAAGGGGAAGTGCCGCGTGGCACCATGTGTGAAAGCTAAAGCATACAAGGTTAAAGCGGAGAATGAAAATGAAGGAAAGGTCCGAAAATTGTGTTATTGTAACACACAGCCTTTAAGGACATATTCAAGACAAAGGCCAGAGTTGTAAGGGCGATTGTTTGCAATGTGCCAAGCACAAACACCTGATAAGGTGTTATAAATAGCCAAGAAAGAAAGCTAACCAGCATGGAAAGCAGAAAATGAGCAGAGGAGGTCTTCAGAGACGGGTAGGTGGTTGCTGGGGGGAATGTAGTAAGTATCACAAAAATGGAGAAATTTGCAGATAGCACTGTCATATTTTGTGATAGTGGAAGGTGCTCAGGTGTTGATTAAGATGGAGTTGGTGTGGGCATGAAGGGATGAAATGGTGGAGTGGGGAGGATGTATGCGTAAAACTGTTTCTGAGACAATGGACTTGATTCCGGCGGGGGAGAGGGGGTTCATGAGGATAAATATTGTGGGGGAAGCCAATAAGTGTAACACAGATAGCTGTCATGTGAGAACAACTCAATTTTCTATTTAGGGGCAAAAAAATTGATCATTTTAGGAACTTGCTACAAGTGCAATACAGAGGGAGGGGCTACAAACAGTAATAAATGATGAGGAATCAGGGGGGGATGGGGAAAAGGAGAAAGGAATGGGGGGCAAATTCCTCTGGAGGGAGGATCAGCGAGATTGTGATTGTTGGCAGAAGGAACCCAAACAGTAGAGAACCATAAATGGTGATCTTGGAAAAGGATAATGATGCAACAAAGGACAGAATTTTTCTGAGAGTTACGGGAGGAGCCAGATGAGAAGACTCCAAAGACACTTGAATTGTCTGAACGTAAGATAAAATGGCAGCCTGAATGGCCTGCATGAATAATGGCCAGGAGAGCAAGTTCAATAGCAAAAATTTCAGCCCAACCAATATTACAACCATCAGATTTCCAGCAAGGCAGGAGTTGCCAAGCAAGAAAGCAGTTTTGGAAAACAAAACCTATACCCCAGAAAGTAGAAGTGTCAACAAAGATAATGGAAGTAGAAGGGGCAGGTGGCAGAAATACCACCAAGAAATCTCAACAAGAACATCAGAAGGGATGTGACAGCAAGAAAGACAATGTGCGGAGGGTGGAAATTGTGCAGCAAAGCAAAAAGTGCGGGAAGATGTGTGCGGCCAGCTATGAGGACCATAGCGCAGTGGTTCAAAGTCCCAATAAGGACTTGGCAATCAGACTTTGAAACCGGTTGACTGGGAGTCCAGGCAGTGAGCCAGAGAAGATTTTTCAAATTTTTGTTGTCTGGAATTGAAATAGAATGAGTAACAAGGTTCCAAGAGAAACCAATATAAGGAAAAGAGGAGTTGAAGTCTATGGATTTTTCAGGTAACTATGGCCATCTGAGCTGATCAGCAATTGACCAGATAAGAGAAGCGTTGTAAAGAAAATCAGAGGCAGTGGCATAGCGGGAAAAAACAAAATCATCTGCCCACTTGACAATGTTGCAGATTTGATGGTGATGAAAAATTGCAATGATTGCATCAGCAGTCCTCCCAAAAATACCAGAAGAGCTTGCACAGCAAAAACAGGCAGTATGGTCAATGTATACTTTGTTGTCCCAAACAATTGTAGCATGTAGGTGATCTTCCGGAGAAATGGGCATATGTCTATGTGCAGTGTCAATATCAAAAACTGCAGCTTGTGTACCCAGAGGAGCAGCAGTGACAAGGGGAAAACATTGGGAAAAAGTCCCCCAGTCAAATTGGAAGAGGCTAGAATCTATTTTGGAGTTAATAGAAAAGAAAGAAGAGCTGGAGCGAGGAAAACATCAGGAAAAACCATTTTGCTATATAGCTAAGCATGTTTCTATGGCTTCTATAACAGCTATAGTATTACTATAATAGTCAAAAGTTTTCTATAATAGATACCATAACTGCTATGGTAGCTATAGTAGCTATAGTAGCCATAATGGCTTGTTCTATCTATGGGAACTTTGTTCTCATTGTGATGAAAACACCATTATTACTTACTAAATAGTTTGGCATATATATTAGCCTGCTTATTTATGTAATAAAAGTCTATCGCATATGTCCCAAATATTGTCTGTATATTTCAGCAACCAGGCATTGCTATGATAGATGGTATAAGTGCTATGGCAGCTATAGGAGCTATAATAGCTTGTTATGCATATAAACTAGTCTCATGGTTTATACAAATATTCAATTGTACAGATAGTAAAGAACACCACTAACATCACATCAAATTTGAAGTGTTTTGCTTGACACACAAGGATGGATTTAAGCGGAGTTTGAATATGTGGCACCAAAGCAAATTTTTCAGCAGTTGACTTTGAACACTATAATGGAGTGTGTGAAAATGGACAGTGACATTGTCCATTTTCACACACTTCCTATGATTAGATTAGATTTTGTGCCATTTTTTTTCAGAGTCAGCTCTTGATGTATACGTGGCACTAGTGTTATGTCACCGGTCACATCACAGCTCAGTATATTTGGACGCTTCACTTGGATTTTCTCTATCTTTTGCAACAAAGTTAAGCTAATACAACACTCAATGAGTATCTTAGCTTAATGTATGTTTTCTTTTTTACAATTATCTTATGTGACACTAATACAAGCTCTGTTTATTCTCAGCCACCATCTGCATTGGCATAAGTGCTATAAATGCCCCCACCATATTCAACCACCACATCACAAGTCTACCTTCAGGTATAGTTTGTGTCCAGAATTCCCATATATGGGACTCATCAGTCCTAGCTATCCCCACTGATGTCTTTGGTCATTACAGTGATTTATTGGTATATGTATAACTAACCACTTTTATTTTTTTCTGAGTCATTGGTGAATAGGCAGAGGTAAGTTCACCCATCTAATACTTGGTGGTAGTCACTTATTGGTTATTATCTTGCATAGACTTGATGAGTTATCAAGCAAAGCTCACAAGCCATTCATGAAATTGTGGTGAGTGATTTCATGGTAGCATTTATATAACATTACTGAGTGCATTGTACACAGTATGAATAACTTACAGTATCTGATTTAAAGGTATGGTTTCAACTTTGTTAGGATAGTTTATCATTACATGTGTCATGTAACGTATTAGAAATATATGTTGATTTTACTGAATATGACCTCTAATTATAATACAAATAAAAATAATATAAATGCCCTAGAATAATATAGAATAATATTTTATGGTAGTGATAGCTTTTATGTTCTATGGTAGCAATTATAGTAGAGGTATAGTACATGTATTACAGAGGTGCTATCATAACTTGTATAGCAAATGTCTCAAAATAGTGCTGCTATATAGTGCTATATAATAGGGACTTGTCTAGGCGTACTATAGCTACTATTTTCCCTATATAGCACTATGGTGGCTATCATAGCTATAAAAAGAAGCTAGGTTTTTCCTGATGAAGAGTGGTCTTGAATGAGTTGGTCTTTACCAAAGGTGGGGTTGAAAGTAACTCTGAGAAGAGAGGAGCAAAAATGGCCAAAAACATGAGAGAAAAGATCAAAATTGAGAGGGGGAGAATAATGCCCGCATTTGAGCTCCTTTGCAATATGTTGCTGAACAAAAGTGGAATTCTGGATAGAAGAGTTATGATTCATTGGCGAAAATGTGGAAGTAATAGTGGAGGAAAATCCAAGACAAAAACTGTCTTGGATACCCGTTAGAACATCAGGGAATAAATGAAGGGCATCTGCATCACATAGCATATGGTCCCACTGCTGCCAGAGCAGAGGGGTGACAATAGGGAAAAAGTAGTTACGCAGGATGGGATTGCCCATTGTGTTCACTGGACCCGCAGTGAGTGCACTGGTGAGCATACTTGCAAGGGGCGGTGTTACAGTAACACAATTTTTGGACCTTTCCTTTAATTTTCATTCTCCGCTTTAACCTTTTTACTATAATTCACACTCCGAGCCATGCGGCACTTTCCTTTTTGTTCTAACTCCACTTTCTCGTGCAACACTGCCTTTATTCTTCTTTTAGACACAAAGTCTAGGTACAAAGCTCTGCTTGTCCAAAAGGACAATGACAGTAAGTTTTTAACATAGGACTGCATGGCCAAAAATTGAGAAATGCGTTGCTGCTCAAGAATCTCATCCCAAACAGCCTGGTGGAAGATGGTGGGCAAGAAAGTAGCCGAAAGGCAGACATAAGCGGAACAAATGTAGATGTCATATAGGACATAAAGGGGGAAATGCACCTGGAGGTTACTATGGTTGAAGAGTATTTAGTAGTGACCGTACCACAGGTTTGCAATTTTGTGTCAATGTGGAGAGTTCAAGTATTGATCAATAAGCTCGATGAAGTGGGTGGCAGCTTTATGGAGGTCACTGTAAGTGATACCCCGTTTGACAAAGGAATCAAGCTTAGCTTCTTTTAGCTTAATGCAGCCATCTGCAAAAGAGACGATCCCGCTATAAGAGGGATTGACCAAAAGGGCAGCGCAAGAGCGCTCATTGGTGAGTAATTGGATAGGGAAGTACCCAGTCCACCCTGCACGCATGATCTTTATGAATGTGTCAGGGTGGGCACTGTCTGACCAGGAAAACTGTTTAAGGCAAGCAGGGTCAGGCAATAAATAAACCTGGGGAGGCGCAGAGGAATTGGCCACAGATCAGGAGGCAAGTTCTGGCGAGGGATAGGTCAGTACTCCAGAAGAGCAGGTAGAGTATGGAAACGCGTGAAGGAGCACATGTAGGCGTGAATGGAAGGCACTTAAGCAGATACTGGAGTGGACATAGGCACGAGCAATGTCGGAGATTTCCTATACTGGTTGCAAGAGCACGTGATTGGGTTGGTGTGATAAGCAGCGTGCAAGCAGTGTAGCTTACTAACAGTCGGCCGGTTCGGTTGCAACCAGATGGCAACCGTATTGCGTCCGCACCGATTCGCTCTCACCAACGACGACGTCCTTCAATCTGTCTGTACATAGTCAGCTTCGCCCATAACTGTATATCTGTACTGGCTTCAAGCTCTATCCTCAAGAACTCTGTATCAACAACTCCTTGATAAACATGCCGAAGGACAAGCAAAAGGTTCCCAGTGTGTATCTCCACACAGAATCTATTGCTCTCGACAATCACGATGATGGCCTCAAAGCTTGCCCTTCCTGCGGGGGACGTTTCAAGCCTATGGGCCTCCCCAGACACAAAGCAACATGTATAAAGCGGATGGCAGATTTGGCGCAAGACCTTCAATTAGACAAGCAGCTTCGGAAAGAAAAAAAAGAAGGTAGGCAGATCAGTCTGACATGGAAACTGAGTACTCATTAACGTTTCTGCTTAGCGAAAAAACTAGAGAAACAATTTGCAGTGGGATCTTTGTCAAAACATGTATGGGAAAACACCGACACCAATTTTGACGTAGAAGATAACTATGGTAGGTATATATCAGTCTGGTGCTTGTCGGTCGTTACTATTTTATCTTTACAGGATCATCTCGTTTTCATGATGCACCCCCTGTCGGGCTGAACTTCATGGGGGAAAGTCTTCAAATAGATGATATCAAAACTGAGTACCACCCTACAAGTGGCCGCACTGCAAAAGTGGACCATTTCTCTGATTTCAAACGTGGATTTTCTGGCAAAGCACGCATCAAAAACTCATGTCCGTGGCAGCCATTCAAATCCCGGGTCGACTTTGAATTTGCGGAGGTCGCTCTTGAAGCAGCGTTAAATAAAGACCAGATAAATAGATTAGTCAAGGTCATTCACCAGAGTATACAAGACCCTGGCTCGTTCACTCTGAAAGATCAATCTGACCTTTATGAGACATGGAAGATTGCTTCTCATGCCCTAACTCCGGTTTGTGATATTGTACACATTTATTGCGTATGAGAACTGACAACAAATAAGTCCAGTTTGAAAAGACTGTAATCAATGTACCATATCAAGGCAAAGACCATTCCTTTGATGTTCATTTTCGTTCGCTGTGGGATTGGGCATTGGACTTATTAGGGAACCCGCACCTCTCAGAGCACTTTGTATTTGATGCCGAACGGCTTTCCAAATTTAACGGTGACAATTTTGTACAATTCATTGACGAACCATGGACAGCTGGGGATTTCTGGGATATTCAAGTACGTGATGTTGAACTTATTTGCTATTGTATACAATTAATGTACATGTTGTAGTCAAGGCTTCCAGATGGTGGAAAGCCTCTATGTTTTATTTTATATGCTGATAAAACAATTCTGTCTTCTTTCGGGACTGTAAAGGGCTATCCCGTAATTGCACGATGTGCAAACTTGCCCACTGATATCCGAAATGGTACAGGTGTCGGAGGTGGAAGAGTTGTAGGGTGGCTTCCGGTGGTATATATTATTCAATCCACACTATTATACAGAGCATAATGGTTATTCATTACAGGTGCCGGAAGATGAGGAACATAAGGGTAAAAAGAGTTTTGCTAACTTCAAGAATGTCGTATGGCATGAATCATTTTTGAAAGTTGTTGAATCTTTAGAACTTCACGCCAAGACTGGCTATTATTATCAGCGCACTGAGGGTGATGTTCTTTATCTTTTCCCTATTATTTTGATACTTTCTGCTGACTACGAGGAACAGTAAGTAAATTCTTTGTATCCATCAACTAGTTATTTATCCTTCATAGATGTGCAATGTCTTCATTACGTGGGACAAATTGTAATTTTCCGTGCCCAATATGCCTTGTACCGAGGGACAAACTTTCAGATACAACACAGACATTTACTTGTCGGACCAGTGCTCATTCAGAATCTATATTACTAGAAGCGGAGCAGCAGCAAACAGCGGCAGACAAGGAAATTGTCCTCAAAAACTGTGGACTTCGTCCTGTTAAGGTGAGATATCTTTAATACTGCTATATTATGCTCATATGGGATAAGAATGTCTTTTGGAGGTTCCGTTACTCTGATGTGCATCAAGCATTATCTTGGGACCGGCTACATGCACATAATAGTGGCCTATGGGGCCATCATCTCTGGAAGGAGTTTCTATTCTGGATAGAAGCAGAGGGCCGAGCAGCATCCCATCAGCTTGATGATCAGTACGCACTCTTATCTTATTAACACTTATAACATATATTAAATCACACTAGGTTCAATGGTATGCCTCGTTGGCGAAATCTGAACCATTTTGACAGAGTGGCTAGCATAGAATTTTCGGATGCAACAAAGCATGAAGATATATCCAAGGTATAATCAGTATGGTTCGTCCTTCGTCGTTTTTTAAATACCTATTGTAGATGGTTATCTTTGCTTCGCACAATATATTTGATGTTCGATTACACAAGCCAGCACATCTTCTTTTGAAGAGCATTCGCCTCTTCCTTGATGTTGATATGTATACAGGACTAACAGTTCACACGACAGAGACTATTGCAGCTGGTAGACAAGCTTTGAAGCTATTTTCACAAGCTATGGATGTAGGTTGCCATCATTATTTTTCATTAATTATTAAAGACTTGTGCAGGAATATTTAAAGGCGGCAGATGGACTTAGAGACAAAAGTTGGAACTTTCCGAAGATGCACATGAATAAACATGCATTTGAAGACATCGAAGCAAAAGGCGTAACCCGGAACTACAATACAAAACCAAACGAGCAGTTACATGGCCCACTCAAGGATTCTTATCGATTCCGAACAAACTTCAAACACGTTGCTGAACAGGTTGGTCTGTCTAATTTATAAGGACAACCAGTATCTGATATCATCACTTAGATCCTTCAGGCTGACCATTGGTGTCTGGTGTCATGCTTTATCCGCCAGGATATAGCAGCTTTTGATAGCCAGTTAATGGGTGATCTTGAAGGGGATGAAGTTGACTTGAAGATCACCGAAACGAGTCATGTGTCCCTAGGCTCAAAGTGTCCTGCAACATCATTTCAAGGCCTGGAAGAAGCACGCAAGGATGATACAGCATTCACAAGCTTTCGTATAAGGCTCTCAAATTACCTTAACATATTTTTCAGCGCAAATAATATAGCATTCCCTGGTGGGAAACACATCAAATTGGGGGCTGAAGACAAGATTACAGAATATTGTTTCATGAAAGTTGACTATGAATCTATAGTCGATTGGTGACAATATACCAATTACCTTCGATGTAACCCTTGGTTTTACAATCATCCACGATATGATTGTGTCCTACTGCAAACAGTGGACTCAAGGATTTTCGCTCGCCTCATCATGCTATTTATTTGTACCATTGATCAGGTTGATTATCCGTTTGCGCTGGTTCAACCATATGATGCTCCAGTAGGTCGGCGGCGACACAAAGACAAGGACCTTGGGCTCTGGCAAATTCGGGCAAAGTCACGCTCAGATGCTGAGTTCGTCCCTCTTTGTTCAATAGTTCGTGGTGCAGCTATGGCCCCAGACTACGAAGTTTCTGGCGACTTCTTTCTCATTGACACAGTCAATTCTGATTGGTTCTTGCGCACAAAGAAGATGTGGTCCGAATTGCCAGCGAAGCATACCTAAGGACAACTGGGAACAGACAAGCAGTCCCTAGTATGGATATTCCGTCGTTCTCCACCTTTGGCTTCAGTCTGCAACGTTCTTACCCTTTCATTTTTCATTTCTGTCGTCTATCATATCCTAGTTATTGTTTAACGGACATTTCTTGTTCATGGCTTCGAATATTCCTGTGAGCTTTCTCTATCTTTTACTTGCTCGTTGCTGTGACTTCATCGCTCATTGCGCGCTCATTTAATAGACACGGCGTGTAACGCGGACGACTCGTACAACAACTCTTAAAGATAACGAGAATGCCAATGCTCGTCCATCGCGTCTTACTGCCCGAGTGAAACCCCCATCATCGAATGGCTCTGGTACTGCTACGATTGGTGGTCTGACCTGAGCTACTGCTGCAACCGCTGCATCTTGAGCAAAGGCGAACGGTAATGATGAGAACAAGGTCAATCTCGCCGTTCAAGGGAAGAGAAAGCGTGAGGCTCTGGGAGAAGTCACGAGATTTGTGAACAAGAACAAAACCACTAATGTTCCAGCTAAGGAAGTCAAAGGGAAGAGGAAAGAAGCTGATCCCGTCAAGGAGGTTAAGGAGAAATTTGATGGCGTCGTGATCAAGTCAAAACCGTCCCTGGTTGCTGCAGCAAGGCAACCGTTGTGCACTGTCTCAGGTTCTACGACACGTCTTGCCACAAGGAGTACAGTTGTGGCACCTCAAGTGCAGAATCTGGACAAGGTGAAGGAGGAGTCTGGAAAGGTTGCAGATGAAGATGCCATGGCAATTGATGACCATCCAACTACCAATGCAGCTCCCTCAGCAGAACCTCAGCCACACCGGGTCTCGACAAGACGTTCGGGTTTAGCTTTGCAAACCGTTGTAGACGAGACTTGTCCATCAGAGGTTCCAACTCGCCTGCCAACTCGGCCCCCGCAAAGCACGAGGATGACGTCGAGGACAATGGTGTCTTCAAGAAGCGGCGCACGTCCTCAGACATCCCTGACGAAGTGAAACTCTTCGAACAAGAACAGTTACAACAGGAAGCCGAAGAAGCTGCTCTTGAAGCTTACGCAGATAGTGAACCAGAGGCAGATCCCTACGGTGACCAATGGGATGACCTCGATGCCGAGGATGCAGACGACCATTTGATGGTTAGCGAGTATGTGATTGAGATCTTTAACTACATGAAAGAGATCGAGGTGCGCATTGTTTTGACATACTCATTAACTATATCACTGATGATTCATAACGTGCAGCTTACCACTATGCCCAACCCGAACTACATGGAAAGCCAGAAAGAGCTTGCGTGGAAGATGCGTGGAATCCTCACTGACTGGCTGGTCCAAGTCCACGTCCGTTTTCGTCTTTTGCCAGAAACGCTGTTCTTGTGCGTTAACCTTATCGATCGATTCCTTTCCGCACGCGTCGTTTCCCTTGCAAAGTTGTAACTAGTCGGTATCACTTGCCTTTTTGTCGCGGCAAATGTTGAAGAAATTGTGGCTCCATCCGTTGCGCACTTCTTGTACTGTGCCGATTCTTCGTACACTTATCTTCGCCAACGTCTCTTGTTGAAAACGGGAGGGCTCTCGTAAATGCTGCGTGTTATTCAAATGGTTGGGTGAACACCAGTGCGAGTTTTGGCGAATACAACTTTGGTGCGCACTATCTGTCCTCGTTTGGGTATTGTCAATGAACTGAATTCATTCTTAGACCTTTCCGATAGGAAACTATTCAAGTTTGCTTTAGATCCTCCTACTTTAGCGTCGGAGGAACAAGGAAGGCTTGGCTCGTGGGCTCGGGATCTCAAGGACTGGGGGGCAAGCCCGGGCGTTATGGACTGGGACTACTTCACGCTAGATGATTTATCTAGCTTTGAAAGCACAGACTTTGAATATTTGTCTGTTTATTTTCATAGTTATGACCGAAAACGCCCGGGGAAAATAAACAGACACGAGTCCGAAATACAAGATCCTGAACCGCTCACAGACGAGGCTAGGACTTCTCAACGTAGAGCTCGATCTCTTTCACAAGAACCGTCTCCAAATGATTTGGTAAGGCCATCTAAAAGGACCCATTATGACATCTCTCCACTTTTCACAGTGATACCTCAGGTTCGTGGTCTTTTGGCTTAGAGCAACTTTCAACATTAATCGTCCTAAATGGATCGCACAATAGCCCCACTTTTACTCTGCCCGTTTTACAGATTGCCCGCCTAAAACTGCGTTGCGCGTTAAGCCCTATGCCACAACAGACAAAGTACCATTTTCACCATATAATTCCAAATCAGTCCTGGAATATCTGGATACTCCTTATGCTAGGGGAGCTTAGCTTATTCCTGTACGTGGAAGACCACCCTGGGATGACGCAACCGTCACAGTCATATTGGATCCACTACCGGGCGAGGACATTCTGCTTCCCAGTGGCCCAGTATCAGGGGTAGCGAACAATTCTCAGATCGCTTGGACACACCCAGCTCTGCTCGCTTTCTGGGATTTTCTTATATCTCTCAGGGAAGCAAATACTCTTGGACCTATCTCGCTCGAAACTGAGATCCTCCAAGCAGAGTGCTATGTCTTGAAGACGCTCAACTGGAATTTGAGTTATCCCAGCCCAATGCACTTCTTGAGGCGGATCAGCAAGGCAGACGAATATGACGTGAAGGCTCGCACGATTGTCAAGTACTTCCTCGAGATTCAATGCCTAGAGTGGAGATTGTTGGCTGCACCTCCATCATTGATAGCTGCTGCTGCTATTTGGCTTGCCAGGCTGATTTTGGGTCAGGATAAGTGGGTGAGTAGACTGACAGGATGATTATCCGCATTCGTTTGATCACTAAATTTATATTAAACTCCGAACCTTGCTCATTACTCGTCTGACGCCGAGAGTACCATCATTCCTACCGCAAACTTGAAAAAGATTATCTGTAATGGTAACATCATCAGTAGTGGAAACGACAGGAGAAAAGGTGTTTGATGTAATATGAACGTCATACATCCAACGCACCAAAGGCTTGCTGCATCCTCATGTTACAATGTATACATAATGGAAACGCAGCATCCTCGTGTTTCATTTTATGTAAGTCGGCTGCAACTGCTTTAAAATCTCGCTGTTTATGTTTGCCCTCCCAGCATTGACGTGACCCAACATTCCTCAGCCAGATGCCTCAACACGGTGCAAGACGACATGACGGCAATTCAGACTCAGATGAACAAGAGAACTTTAATCGTGTCTTTTCTTCAGAAACAACTGACGACTGTGATGATTCGGAGGAGAGCTGTGACGAACCTGGCAACAAGAAGCACACATTTGGTCACCCACAGACCGTCGGCACATAGACAGGATCTCCTGGCACTTGCGATGCCGGGAGATGGTGCATCCATTGCAGAGCTCAGAAAAGTAAGTAAATGCGTTGCCTTCTGCGGATCATAAAAATCAAGCATCATCACAGGCACTTCAGGCTACGCAACTGCACTTACATGAGATCCGCAATGACAACAGGCGGCTGAAAAGGGACAATGCATTGCTTAAGGCAAAGCAGCCTACACGAGCTCGGGCATCAGCTGTCCCAAAGGAGGTCATTGCTCACGATGAGGAGATTGGGAAGCTCGCAAAGAAATATGGGATTATGGTTGATATGTCGGTAAATTTACTGTGGTTTTGAGCAGAACGGCCAGCTGGATCCGATGTGCCGATAGTGGACTCTCCAAAACGCTATGCATCAGCACTTGCGGAAGAGCAGACGCAAATTAGAGAACTGCATGAATTCATTCCCATCCACTTCCATCGTTTAATGAAGGATAGCCAGCATCTCGGCAACCTGGTATGTCTGTTTTACGCCATTCATTTCATATGTAAAAGTAACAAATTGTTTTTTTATAATCTAAGTTTCAAAAAAGGCTACGCAGTGGCCGTTCAGATGTCATTTTCAAAATTTGTGGCGAAGCCAGCAAAATATTTGGTCTCCCACAGCATTATTTTGAAGTCCTGTTTGACAGGACCTCAGTTCCGGAGCTGAAAATATTACAAGGAGCCAAACTGGTCGGAGAGCAAATAAAGTATGATATGTTCCCACCTGTTCTGTTTCCTGACGGTGTAATGGACATGAAAAATGTCTTTGGAAGTACCGCAATTGCCAAGGTAATGTAGTCACTAAAATCATGTACGAGAACTGACTTACCGTTGTTGCTCAGATTCTCAAAGTCGCATTTCATGGACCAAAGTCACTTGAGGGTGGCCGCGCTGGTGGTAAAAGTAATGCAAAAACATGGGATGTCACCATGAATACTCCAGGATCTCTAGCATGGGGAGCAGTTGTGGTGAGTTAAAAGTAGACTATTCTGAGCGGCTGTCATTCTGATCTTGCTATATAGGCTGTTTTCTTAGTTTCTCCTGACGAAGAATTTCCACATGATGGCAAAGGTGCCAAATCAGGTTTAAAGTACTTTGACCTGTTCCGCAACTACAAGAAAATCCTCATTATGAAAGCTGACAAGAAACAAGTCAAAGAGATATACAAAATCTTTGACCGGTACATTTTTTCTTCACGCAAGACTATTCAGGCAGTTATAGCAGGGCAAGAAGATCACTATAACGAAGAAGTTGAACAAGCAATGGCCAAAATGGATATTTCTTCTGACGAAGATGATATTGGAGTAGTAGTGGCAACCGCTGCACCATCTGCCGTGCAGATTAATGTTTTATCTACTGATAACATTTTCTCTCGCAAGCTCGTTGGCACTGATGGAGTTGATATTTTAGAGGAGGAGGCCAGAGATAATATTACCAATGCACCGGTGATGAAAACCAAGAAGGGTCAAAGTGGTAAAGTGAAGTCTGCAGAAGTAGCTACAGGTAGTAATGAAATTGGCACCACTACTACAAAGCGCACTCGTCGTACCAAGTAGCTATTTGATTTCATACTCTAACATGTTTGTTACAAATCAACCTTTGCTGATACTTGTGTGGTGTTGCAATCACTTCGTAAGTACATTACAAGCAGTCCAGCAAAACAATTAGTTATATTGATGTACACTTCTATAGTAATGTCAGCTCTTTGGCGAAGTGGTTATATTGAAAAAAAAACTTGGTTGCAATGGCTCTTGCAAGTGGGGTGACCGCGGGTTCAAATCCCTGTCAGTACAAATACCATACTTACAATTGGAATAAAATATTGCAATTTATTTTGTCTCTTGCAAAGCCAAAAAAATATTGTTTTTCAGATACTCCTAAAGGGGATACAATATTGATTGCAATTGATTACAGGTTTCAGACCCAGTGATTACGATTAGATTGTAGTTGCATTGCAAAGATAAGGGTTTTCCCGATAATCAATTGCAACTGGTGCCGTTGATTGTGGGCTTGCAATCCAGTGCAATACCTTGCAGCCACTTCCAGAAATCTCCGACAAAGCCCCAACAGGGGAGAGTGCGTTGTCGATGATGAGAACTGTTGTTAGAAAACCACACACAAAAACAAACTAACAAACAATCCTCCCAGATTCCACGGAACTTGTTTATGGGCTTTGCCTCCTAGAACAGTGGGTGCTCTGGTTGTTCGTGGGGTGGTATGTATGAAGGTCCTTCAAAGTAAAACCCAGAGAGGTATGGGTGTGGGTTTTGAGGAGGAGGGATAGTTGAATTTATAGAAGATGGGGGCTTAATGACGAGTATAGATGAGCACTACCTTGCTAATTGTAGCACAAAGTAGGTTTGAGAACGATAAAGATGATGAGGTGACGAGGTTCCCAGTGATAGCAGGCTCCTGATGCACAAACTGTAGTGCTCAGAAGGACTCTAATCGAAAGGGATGACAGTGACTTTCAAAAATGACGAGTGACAATGACAGCAGATAGCAGTGGTAACAGTGGGAAGTATTGTGACCACACTGGATCACAAGTAGCAGAGTAGTGAACTTGAGATTTAGAGAAGAAGTCTGGAATCGAGTTTTTTGTTGTTTTTACAAGGTAAAATACAGGGGTTTATATAGTGAAAAGAAAGGCAGGCTATGCACAGTATAGCTGCGCAAAAAGAATGAGAAAGAACATGAAGGAAGGAATGTACGCTGATGAATCCTGCGTAGTTGCTACAGGATAAGATCATCAAAATAAGGGAAAGAAAGGGATAGAACAATGAATGCTGTGAGTAATGTTACAGGTTTGTACAGCCATAAAGTAAAGTCCAATAGCAAAAAGAGAGCAGGAAAATCATGATGTCATGGGAAGATGCAGTAAAAAAAAGGGGCAAGGAAAAACACTATCAGTATCAACACAGTTCCTTTATTGTCAGTCAGGCATTCTAAAAAAATATGTGTCCATAAAAATGATTCAAAAATCAAAAATAATCGCACTGTAAATGAATGTTCTGCTGAAAAAAAAGAAACTGGAGCCACCGGTCCACCACCTAGTCCACATCCGACAGTTCCATGGCCTTACCAATGGACTGGTTGTGTTGGACCACCTGATCAAACGAGGGAGGGAGAGGAGTAGTTCCAATTTGGAACAAGTGAGTCCCAGGCAGCGTGTGGTAGGTGTAGCTGTAGCAAAGACGATGGACAAAGGATAAGTGTACCCAAGTGAATGGGACAGCGATGAACATGGGCGACGCAAGGGGATGAACCTTCTCCAGCTCAAAAACTACCCACCCACACTCCAACCAGGCAAGATGAGTGACTGATGTTTTGATAGTATGTGATGGCAGATCGACGTCATGAAGATGGACCTGTTGCCCTATTTGGACCGGCCGCCGGGGCTTTGCTGATATCAGCAGTGGCACGTGGTAGTCAACGCATCGGCAACGGAAGCGGATAGGAAGTGGTGACATCAGAAATGGTGAGGGTGCAAATAATATGAGGAGGAGGAGGGTGGAGGTGACGAACAAGTGGACTAGAATGGGGATCCAGAAACGACTGTCAGGTGAGAATAAAAAGGAGAGGAAGGGGCCCATGGTGGGGCTAGGCAAAGGAAGGGGAGTAAGGGAAACGACACAAGCGAGGGCGCAATGCAATGTGTAGCCAGTGGCGACGCAAAAATTTGCCGAAATGCCAAAACACGGAAAGTACCGGATGGAAAAGCAAAGGTGAGCGTGACTGGATTGCCTAATAGAGGTGGTGCTGATCAGCCACAAGTTCAAAACAGGCAATATTAATTACTATTCCACGTGGCACTGTGCCTGTGTGGCGCAAAGGCGAGTCTTTTCGAATATTCGCTTCGTTATTGACACCTGTCCATGCTACCAATCAATTTTGGTGCATGACAGCGTGTATGCACATAGAGGAGTGTGAATAAGGCGCAATAGGTGCTATATGCACAGGTGAGCGCGTGGAGGCACAACACAAGAGAAGGAAGGTATAAAGTGGATGAACAATGTACCTGCCAGGGATAATGGCTCCGGGGATGTTGGAGGAGGCAGCTTGGTTCAAAGGGCAGCAGCATTAAGCAAACTATCTTTGGTGTAGAAACTGTGAGGGGCGGCAGAGGTGGGGATGTGTGGGGAGGAATGAGAGGAAGGGGGGTCAGATGGAGGCGAGAAGGCTTGTTGGGGCAATGACACTTTTTCTTTCCCCTTGCGGGAAAAACCGGGATAAGGGGTGGAAGCAAGATTGGTAGCGGCATGGGAGGCAAACAGGGGAGCAATGTGGTTGTATTTGAAAGGAGAGCAAGGGCAGAGAAGTTGGGATCAGGAGTGGTAGGCTGGCAAGCAGGTCGCTCACCAGTAGGCGGGGGAGTTGAAGGCCTCAAAGGAGGAGGACAGGGGATGGAGGACAAGAAGGCGGCATCAATTTTGTCCAAATAGAATAGAAGGCCAGGCTGAGAGCTGAGAGTGCGTGCAGATTTTGGGATGGGATCCAAGGCTTGTGGAACGGTGGACACCATGTTCTTCAAGGCCCTGCGGGTCCGGGGGGACATGGCCAGAATTCAAAGCTGAGGAAGAGTAGTCAATGAGAGAGACATTGTTGAACAAGGACAAGAGACTGCCGGAGCATTTTGTGGCAGGAGCTCATTCTTAAGACTCAGTCTTGGTATGAGTTCTGGCTCCCGTGAGATTGTTCCTCACTCCCAGAGCCTTCATTTCACTTAGGTTCACTCACATGGTTTTTGTGGCACCACAGGTGTAGAAGGTGCCTCAGGTGCCTGACACTTGCAGCAAAGCTGCAATGAGTGTAGCCAATAGTATGTGCTACGTTGAGGGATGGTGGTGCCAAATGCCATGTGCAAGCCATGTTGCATCGGTTATTCCGCTTAGGTTTGCTTGCATGGTTTTTGTGGTAACACAGGAGCAGTAGTACAGTAGTAGTAGTGAGCTTAGTGAAAATTGTAGCCACATTGAAAATTCTCACACTTATAAGAACATTCAATGACTGAAGCAAGTCAAACATGCATATAGGACTTAACAATACTTTACAGACCACACAAGTTCACTGATTTCTGACTTGGCAAAACTTTGATCACTTAACTGTATTATTATTCAAAGAGGAATTGCCCAACCTTCAGAAGACCAGATTTATAACTATGGGCTATTTTGGCTGGAATCCATGTTTACTCAATCCAATAAGTGTCTTTTAAACTTTACTGCAATGCCTTGTCCTCAGCAACAGTGGAAGCCTATTATTGCAAACAATCTTCTCCACGAATGGCAAAATTAAGACAGTTAATCTTACTTTAGAGGTTGAAGATAATGTAGTGCAGCTCAATCAAGAGCAACAGAACACTTTTGATACCATAATGCAGTCAATCCACCATAATTGGGGAAAGACTTTCTTTATTCACAGTGCTGGAGGTGGGGACAAAACAGATCTCTGTAATACAATCAATATTGGTATTGGTTGCTACTGTTCAAGCAAGAAATAATCATAATGTTGCTCTATGTGTAGCATCCTCTGGGATTGTACTTGGAGGGTGGCCACATAACTCATTTATGCTTTGGAATCTCTATTCCTGTACAGAAATATCCACATGCAGGATTCCAAAAAACTCTGACCTCCATGAGGTTTTGAGACATACTGGAGCTATTGTCTGGGATGAAGCACCAATGCAACATTGTGATAGCATTGGATCATACATTGTAGGATGCTTTGGATAATAAGCTTCCACTTGGAGGCATTACAATGGCCTTTGGAGGAGACTTCTGCCAAACAACACCTGTTGTTCCAAGAGGATCAGGACAACATATTATTTCTGCCTCTTTTAGAAGGTCACAACTGTGGACAAGTATCCATGTCTGCTATCTCACACAGAATAGGATCATACTCCAGAAAATGAAGCCTCTGCTAGCTGGCTCCTTCATGTTGGTGGTGGTCGTGGGATTGCAGGAGATGGAACTATTCAGCTCCCAGCTGCCATATCCATACCAGAAGACAGAACTCTGGCATTTCCGAAGGAGTTATTCTCTGGGCCCAAAACCCCTGAACCATTGGTATACCCAGGATTACATTCCTAGGGGTCTGTCAGTTGGCATAACTCTACACTCCATTCCCACATGGTACTCCGGTTGTCCACTCCAATACTCCTGCACTGGACTTGTAGTCCACCATACATTTCTCCTTGCACGTTCTAGTATTCCTCATGGACTCTGTAGTTAGACCTTATGATACACTCCTTGCACATACATTTTCCTCTCGCTAGATAATTGTCCACATGGAACTCCATACCTACATTACAGGTTACTTCTTACAAGCTCCTGCTCCCCCAACAGTATATAAGCTGTAACTCCTGTACTCTATTCCTGCAGTTCAAATATCAACTAGATTCCCTTGCTTTGTTACCAGTCCTTTTCTAAAGTCCTTTCTGATCCTTCTCCAAAGGATCTTTAATCTGTAACAACCAAGAGTGAATTACTCTGGCGCACTCAGAACACACTATAGAAGATAATGGAAGATGGGGAGTGGGTACCCCTGGGGCTGCAGTGAGTTAGTTGGTATACAACAGGAGGACTCGCTGAGGAGTCTCCTGGATCTATTGGGGTATATATACTACTACAGGTTTGTTTGTACATGTGAACTATACAGTTGATGGAGGCAGTGGCTGATGATGTCATAGGGCCTAGCCCGTATGGCCAGCTCCACTGCGTGAGAGAGTTGAATCTAAAAATAAGAGAAAGGCAACGCGGTGCGAGAAAAGGGAAATGCCGCGTGGCACTATGTGTGAAAGCTCAAGTATAAAGTTAAAGCGGAGAATGAAAAGAAGGGAAATGTCCAGAAATTGTGTTATCATAACACTACCCCCTTCTAAGGCTCGACTTCCAGGCGAGACCAAATGTCGGAGGTAGTGGTAAAATTTTCAGGCATAGGTTGAAAAAGAGAATGAAAAAGTTTCGAATCCATGCCTCTAAGCTTCCTGGGAGCTGAGGGATTCTTGGAATAAAATTTGTGAACAGTGTTGCGGGAGTTTTCCAGATGGGTTTCTGGTTCCCACATTCTGTCCTCGTCTCCATAGCCCTTCCATAGGACCAGGAACTCTAATTTACCACGCTTCAAGTGTGCGTCTACCACTCGTTTGACCTCAAATTCTTCTTCACCTTCCTAGGTGACTACAACCGGTCCGGGCCGGTCTACACGCTGTCCCGGCAGCGGTCCTTTGTAGGGTTTCACACGGCTAATGTTGACCGTGGGTACTACCCTCATTCGTTTTGGGAGTTCTAGCTCCACCGCATTGGGTATGACTTCCTTAATCCGGTAAGTGCCAATCCACTTTTCGGTCAGTTTTCTAGACTGCCGATCTTTTAATTTTAAGTGGTCGGTGTCTAACCAGACCAGGTCGCCGACCTTGTAATCAGGGGCCTTAGAGTGTCTACGCTCTGCCCTGTCTTTCATCTGCTCTGCAGTTTTAAATAGTGCCTTGTGCGTTTCGTCTAAGACAGACTTCATGTCTTTTACCATGTTCCCAGCAGCCTTGTTTTTGCTTTTGCCAGGTTCTACACCCATTCTGGGGAGGTACAATCTAGTAACCTCAAATGGTGCTTTTCCTGTAGCCAACGACTGTTTGATATTGTATGAGAACTGGGCTATCTTTAGCCACTTGGCCCAATCCATCTGTCTGTCATTAATAAATATCCGGAGATACTGTTTCAACTCCTGGTTGAGTCTCTCCGTTTGTCCATCAGTTTGCAGATGGAACACCGTTGATAATTTGGGTTTGATGCCCAGCATCCGGCATATTTCTTTCGTAAATTTGCTAGCAAATTGTGGTCCTCTGTTGGAGATAACCATTTCTGGTAACCCGTGGATGGACCATACAAAATCTTCAAATAAGTCTGCTGTACCGGCAGCGGTAATGGTTTATTGGTAGGTATGAATACTACTTCTTTGGAGAAACAATCCACTACTACCATTACTGAATCATACCCGTTTGACTTGGGCAGATCCGTTGTGAAATCAACTGATATATCCTGCCAGGGACCAGCTGGTATCGGGTTCGGCATTAGTTTATCGGTCGGCGGTTGGTAAGAGTTCTTAGCCATGGCACATCTTAGACAGGATTTTACGTATTCCTGTACGTCTTTGACCATGCCAGGCCACATATAGTTTCTGGAGATCAACTCCATTGTTTGTTGCCACCCAGGGTGCCCTGCCACTGGAGTGTCGTGGTGTCTATCTATTGTCTGGATCCTTGCAGATTCAGACACATAGATTTTGTTTTTAAAATGAAAGAGCCTGTCTTTCCATAAATAGTTTTCATTGCCGTCAAGGTGCGCCTTCTCTTCTGAGGAGATGTCTTTCTTGAAGACTTCTAGAAGATCGGAATCTTGCCCTATTCTAATATTGGCAACCCTTGATTGATCTATCAAGGTAACACCTTTGTTGTCATCTTCGATGCCATTGGCATGATCCTCTCTTCTGGATAAAGCATCTGCTTTCCCAATTGAGCTTCCAGGCTTATGAATTAATTTATAATTAAACCTTGACAAGTACACCGCATAGCGGGACTGTCTTCGGTTCAAGTCTCGGGCCGTCATAAAGTACTCTAGGTTTGTATGATTGGTCCAAATTTCGAATTGATGTCTAGCACCTTCTAAATAGTGCCGCCAGTGCTCTAGAGCTCTAATGATGGCCAGCATCTCCTTATTGTATATTTGATAGTTGCGCTCTGTAGGCGACAAACTATGTGATAAATAGGCACAAGGCCTCCAAAGATCGCCAGGGCATTTGATTGATAGAACAGCCCCAGTAGCAAAATCAGAAGAGTTGGTTTCTAGCCAGAACTCTTTATCTAATTCTGGAAATGCTAATATGGGCGCTGTTGTAAATGCCTGTTTAAGCTTATCAAAAGCTTCTTGTTCTTTGGCGCCCCAATGCCAAACAATGTCTTTTTTTGTGAGATCGTTCAACAGTCTCGTGATTTTCGCAAAGTTTTCAATAAACCTTCGGTAGAAATTACCTAAGCCAAGGAAGGCCCTAACTCCTTTGACACGAGTAGGTTCTGGCCATTCCAAAATAGCTTGAACTTTCTCAGGGTTCATCCTGATTCCATTCTGGCCTATGATCATACCAAGGAAGTCTACTTCCTTCACTTTAAAATTACATTTTTCGGGTTTGACGAATAGGTCCCGTTCCTGTAAGCGTCGAAGGACTTCTTGCACAATTTTGTCATGCTCAGCCTCATCGTTTGACTTCATAGATATTAATAAATCGTCAATGTAAATGACGACACAGTTCTCCATATCCGCAAAGATCTCGTTAATCATGCTCTGAAAGATTGCCGGTGAATTGGTCAACCCAAAGAACATGACAAGGGGTTCGAAAGATCCTCGGTGGCACGTGAACGCGGCCTTCCAAGCATCTTCTTCTTTGATTCGTACATTATTGTATCCCCATCTGAGATCCATCTTTGTTAAGATTTTGGCGCCAGCCAATTTGTCTACTAGCTGACTGATCAAAGGCAGCGGATACGCATTTTTAACCGTGTGCTCATTCACGTAACGATAGTCCATAATCATGCGCTTTTTACCATCCTTTTTAGGAATGAAGAACACCGGGGACGTCATAGGACTTTTGGAACGTCAGATGTAACCCTTCCTAAGCTGTTCGTCTATGAAACTAGATACCTCATCTCTTTCTGGAGCAGAGAGCAGTATCATGTGTCCTTTTCTTGGTTTGAAGGTGTCTTTCAAATCTATAGCATGGTCCCAAGGCTTAGCCTCTGGGAAGTGCTCTGATTTGTGTTTTGAAAAGACCTTCCAGAAGTCATGGTACTCAGGAGGCACCAGCCTCTTAATATCTTCTTCGGGTTTTACCACATCATCATCATCGTTGATCTTTTCTAGAGATCTGAGCTCGTAAACGTGACTAGCGTTTGTAACAACCAAGAGTGATTTACTCTGGCGCACACAGGAACACACTATAGTAGATAAAGAAGGAGGGATCACCCCTCAGGTTTCAGTGAGTTAGTTGTGCTAGACAACAGGAGGACTCGCTGAGGAGTCTCCTGGATCTATTGGGGTATATATACTACTACAGGTTTGTTTGTACATGTGTACTATACAGTTGCAAATAAAGTTTAAAGTCCGATGTCTAGCATGTGACCTGTCACATGGTGAGTCTAGACTTTGGTCAGGTGATGTGTCACGTGACTTGGTCATGTGACTTATAAAAGTCGAAAATGTAAAGTAAAGTAAATGGTCACATGACTGGTCATGTGACTTGGAAAATGAAAAGTTAAAGTACAAAAATGAAGCGTAAGTAGGTGCTGGTATGTCTATTGTAACAGCGTTTAACTTTTCAAGACGCTCATGGTGACAGACGTGATTTGGTTTACCCAAGTTTACACATTCCTGAGGGCAACGTGACAATGTGACAACCCCTGTCTGCCAGTTGATCTCAGGATTATGTTTAAATAGCCAGGTCCAGCCCAAGATCAAATTAATCTTCCCTAGTTGGGTAGCTTCAGCAGTGACTCATTCTCTGTGTCCTTGATATTCGACCACAAAAGAATATTTGTGTGTGATACAGCCACCTGCGTTAAGCGTACCGTCAATGTTGTAGACAGGAATAGACATATCTAATTTTACAAGGGGGAGTCCAATTTGCTTTGCCCAGACCTGATCTATGAAGATCCCATTAGCGCCTGAATCAAGCAGGGCGCTCGTTGGGTGTACTTTGCCCCGGGCAAGGTTTTCCACGCCAACGTTTAAACAGATCTCCTTTTGGAATAAATATGTGCGCATCAACACACGCCTTGGGATTTTGGGAAAGGGTGGCTCCAAAGAAGAAGAAGAAACATTGAAAGATTCATGTTTTTCTATTTTATTTTTACCAGAATCAAGCACCCTAGTATTTGTCTTGCCGGGGCCACGCTCCAAGAGAAACGCTGGTGCAGCGGTAGTATCATAAATATTACATTCACATTTCTTCATACAAGCACATACTCCAGATAACAAATTTAGAAATTTATTTACAAATTGGGGAGCCATCCCCGTCTTTCCTTTATTGCTCGTGCAACACCCCGGAGCAGGGGCCACTTTGTTGTGGTTTACTTCATTTTTAACAGGAGCTAAGGCACCTCAGTGACCTAAGCCCTGAATTCTTTTCCCTGAGCCTTCATTTCATTGACCTGTTGGTCATAAAAGAAGGCCCAGATTTCGTCGTACGAACGACTGGCCAAAGATTTGAGCCGATTGTCTCACTTCAGTCACCCCCAAAACATAAGCATTTAGCTTCAACTATCTGTGTAAATGTATAAAGCTAAGAGCTTGTTTTTCCTAGTATCATCCCAAGTGCTCCAGCAAGGATGGGATCATCCCAGAAGTGGGATAATACCACCCTTCTGGGATTTTCCCATGGTATCAGACCATTTGTTATGGTGGGATAATCCCAGACATTTGCCACATGTCACATGGTGTCAGGGGGGCTTTACTGCAAAAATAGTTCCTGCATAAATGTAGCCAACATCAATACATTATCAATAGTACTAATAGCCATGAAGCAGAATACAATACTACCTGCTTTCATCATTTATAACATATATACAAATTTCAAATGGTGTTTACTCTCAATTGAACCTTAATTTGTCCAGCTTCTAGTGTAATATCATATACTATAGATTGATGGAGGAGACTTTGACCAAAGGTTAGTGTAACTAATTGTGACATATAACCATTTACAAATTAACCTGATTTAATTCAGTTGATTAGGAGATAATTCAACCATATCTCTTTTCCTTAACTGACTATATAACTTTGTCATTCCTACTTATCATATAATTTACTGCATATCACAAAGTAGATTTATCTACCCTGGATTTCTATCAATGTTACTTAAAATGGCTTATAGTCAAAGGAATACAAGATGTTTGACAATACCAAGCATATACATCTGCAGGATTACAATACCTCTCATTCAGGCTCATCCAACTTTAAATAATGTAACACTCTTGCAACCAGGCAAAGATATGTCACAAATCCATTTAATGTGCTGATCCAAAAGATATGATATTTTTTTGAATTGTGCAGCTTTATCCAAGTGCCTGAACTGAAAAATGCACAAAGATACCAGTCCGAGTAAGTACTACATATTCATTATCCTTCCCTCTGCTGCATCATTGTCAAAGGCAGAACATGTCTTGCATGAGACAAATTGCTGGCTCTTTGTGGCAGCCCAGCATCCACAAGCCAACACCCATTTTATCCACTATATGTCCCCACGCATACAATTGATTATAAATTTTTGTGAAAACAAAAATGGCTGAAAGGTGTGCTCTGCATGCTTATGCAATTTCATGTGACTTGGGATGAACCTACGTGAGGGCTACTCTGAATCACTGTCCCAGTTCAACCTTAGGTTCATCCAGGTCCTACCATAACATAATAGTTGGTTTACAAACAAAATACTGCAACATGTAAAAAATGGAAACTGCTGGAAAAGGACAATAATATTTTAAGCTGCTGGGAACTTACCTATGATTATATGTTACAGAATAACCTTAGTGCATTTCAGGAGTATTTTCCCCTGTCATGCTGAGTCACCAGCAGCCTAAGCATGCTATTCGATAATTCTGTTCCTGTTGTGGGATCTCCCTGTCCTATTCTGACTCAGGGTGATCTTGTCCCCTGCTTGGATTTGTCTGTGATGTAGTGAGATGATCCTATGTAATTTGGAGATTTTTCTAGATCAGATTGAACTGGAATGATCCCATCTCTTTCCAAGACTTTCCTTGGCTGGTTTGGGATGATGCTTTACCCTTCAGGCATTGGTCCATATCAAATTGTGATGATCCCATCCCATTTGGTATTTGTCCACATTTAACTGGGATCATCCCCTTTTTTGCTGGGATTTTCCCAGATTGGTTTGAGATGACCCTATCCCCCCTTGGTATTTGTCCATGTTGAACTGAGATTTTCCCAGATTGATTTGGGATCATCCCATCCTCTTTTGGTATTTGTCCATGTTGAGCTGGGATCATCCCATCTCTGGCTGGGATTTTCCCAGAGTAGATTGGGATCATCCCATCCTCTTTTGGTATCTGTCCATGTTGAGCTGGGATTGTCCCATCCTATTTTGGTATTTGTCCATGTTCAACTGGTATCATCCCATCTCTTACTGGGATTTTCCCAGATTCAATTGGGATCATCCCATCCTCTTTTGGTATTTGCCCATGTTAAACTGGTATCATCCCATCTCTGGCTGGGATTTTCCCAGAGTGGATTGGGATCATCCCATCCTCTTTGGTATTTGTCCATGTTAAGCTGGGATCATCCCATCTTATTTAGTATTTGTCCATGCTTAACTGGGATCATCCCATCCTTTGGTGGGATTTTCCCAGATTGGTTTGGGATCATCCCGTCCTCTTTTGGTATTTGTCCATGTTGAGCTGGGATCATCCCATCTCTGGCTGGGATTTTCCCAGAGTGGATTGGGATCATCCCATCCTCTTTGGTATTTGTCCATGTTAAGCTGGGATTTTCCCAGATTCAATTGGGATCATCCCATCCTATTTTGGTATTTGTCCATGTTAAACTGGTATCATCCCATCTCTTGCTGGGATTTTCCCAGATTCAATTGGGATCATCCCATCCTATTTTGGTATTTGTCCATGTTCAACTGGGATCATCCCATCCTCTTTTGGTATTTGTCCATGCTTAACTGGGATCATCCCATCTCTTGCTGGGATTTTCCCATATTGGTTTGGGATCATCCCATTTCATTTGGTATTTGTCCATGCTTAACTGGGATTTTCCCAGATTGGTTTGGGATCATCCCAGATTGGCTTGGGATTATCCCATCCTCTTGTGGTATTTGTCCACATTGAGCTGGGATCATCCCATCCCTTTATGGTATTTGTCCATATTGAACTGGGATGATCCCACCCCCTTCTGGTATTTGTCCATGTGAGAAGTGGGTAACCCCATGTTACGTGGGGACATGTACAGATTTAACTGGGATGATCACACCCTATTTCAGGGATTTGTCCAGATCAGTGTGGGATGATCCTCAGTAAAAAAAATCAAAAGTTGGGCAATGTCAATGGTCAGAATCAGTTTTGAAGGAAATTACCTGAGTTCTACATATTGCCATAAAAATGATAATCCAAAAAGAGTGGTGTGAGACAGCATCACTATCATATGAGAGACAGAGAATGTTGGCAGAAACCTTACTTGGCATGAAAAAATATTTTCCGGATTCATTTCAATTTCTCAAGAATCTAAAAAAAGAATACCTTTACAGCACTCAGATTCTTTGTGGACTTAGATACTGTACTATACACAGTCAGCATATAGGCACCAGTCACCCCTTAGACCTTCAGCTGGTAGCTCCCAGAAATGGCACAACTCAAGGTATTAAATACCTAAGCAGTGCCTAATTAATCCTCACACTCAAGTCATCTAGTGTAGGAGTATCAAAATGGAGATCTTGTGTATTATACTGTACATAGCAAGCATCCCCCTCTCCCCATAGACCTTCAGCCAGCAGCCCCCAGGAACCACTCTCAGAGAATGTACAATATAAGGTATCAAATACCTTGGTAGTGCCACAAAAGTGGTAAATTCATGTTTTTGCAAGAACATGACTTTATGTTTCTTTTTACTATGTTTTACTTTCTACAAGGTCAGGATTTTCCTCACAGAATATGCCAGATCTAGTGTAAATCTAATATTCGATGTCCTTCTGCAGATTACTTTGTTGTCACAGCATTTGTGTTGTGTTTCCTAGTTTTTACTTCAGTTAAGGGTATAATAAACCTTGCAAAAAAGCAGAACTCACATATCACATCTATCAGCAAGGACAACAGCATCTTTCTAGTGTATGGTTCCTGCAATTGATTATATCTAGAAATTGATAATGTTCCACATTTAAAAAAAAGGGAATGCTTCTCCCCAAATTTGCAGTAAGCTACAATGAGGAACTTGTAACTCATATATTTCAAAATAGTCTTGATTATATTGGGCTAAAGTACCATTATTCAGGTGGAAAAGACTGGAAATATCTTCACTAGTTGGCCCAGCATTCTCACATGTTAGTATTAGCACCAATCCCCCTGATACCATGTGACATGTGACAGGTTATTGGGATTATCCCATCTGAGGGATAATCCCACTATGGTACATGGTCTGATACCATGGGAAAATCCCAGAAGGGTGGTATTATTCCGCTTCTGGAATGATCCCATCCTTGCTGGAGCACTTGGGATGATACCAGGAAAAACAAGCTCTTAGCTTTATACATTTACACAGATAGTTGAAGCTAAATGCTTATGTTTTGGGGGTGACTGAAGTGGATTGTCTGGCTTTTTGGTTTCTAATTGGCGCGCCTGGCGCCCTTGATTATTTTTTTGTTGGGCAGCCTGCGCCCCGTTTCTACAGTCTCGGGACATGTGTCCCTCTTGGCCGCAGTTGTAACAGTTGCCCTTGAATCTGCGCATCTGTCCGCCTTGGACCGCGCCGACATCCATAGGAGCACCCTGTCCTGGCTGCAGCCCAAACGGCTTGAACCTGTGAGAGTGATTATGTTGGTTTGATGACCCAGGGCGCCTCTGGGATGAGTTGTTTTGTTTGGTGGACCCGCCACCTTGGTGCATAGTGTAGAGCTCTATGGCTCTACCGACTCGTCGTACTTTCTCAGCCGCCAGGGCCAAGTTGTCACTTCTTGTATCCTGCAGGTAGATCTGCTCTGCAATGCGAGGGATTGAGAGGGCCAGGAACCGTATTACGAAATCATCCGTCCTCATGTTTCTTTGTTTGAAGGAACGGAATTGCTGATGCGCCCAGTCACGCTCAGCTTGCGGTTTGAAATATTTTTTGATCTCTATCTTGAGATCATCCCAGGCGGGCCACACTGCCACAGTGTAGCACTCCTGAAGTCTTACTTGGGCGTATTGACCCGCCACAGGTCCTTTTAGGCAAGATAGCACCGCAGTTGCTACCTCAAAATTGTCGGCAAATGCATCCCAGTTTGCCTTGACCCAAATCTGGAGTTTGATCCACCATTTGGCGAATCGCGCTCTGTCTTCTTCGAAGGCGCCAGGGTCAGTTACGACTTCGACTTTTTTGTTGAATTTCTTTTCTACCGAGGGGGTTACTACAGGGGGGTTTGCCTGTATCTCGGCGAGTTGCGAGGTTAATGCTGCTATCTGCGTACGCATGGCGTGCAGTAGAGCATTCATATCTTGTTGTGGGTTTTGCGACAACATGTCGACTTGTTCTCTTGGTAAGGTAAAAAAAAAGGTAACTGGGGGTCCCCGCTTGCTATCTGTGGATCAACCTCTTCCCAGCTGAGTATCGGATCTCAATCTCCGACTACCCACACTATAGTATTTGAAAAGTATATAAAAATGTAATTGTAATAAACCCTGGTCCAAACGGTTGTCAGGGGGTGGTCCGCTTGTTAAGCTGTCAACCCTTCTCCAGACTGGCGGAGGCAAGTGCCCGGCCTGGTCAGAGGTATACGAAAATGAAGTTTTGTATTTTAAATCTAATCAACAGTGGTTCCACACCAACTGCTGAGCTATAGTACTCCCCTTAACACTGGGGGCCGCGTATCACAGGTTTTGGGTTCTTCTCCCAAAGCACTACAAGGCCATCGCTAGGAGCACACCTATCTGCTATGCGGGATATTCCTAACCACTAACCAATCTCCTTCACCCTGGAGTCCAAGTGCCCAATGGGACTTTTTGCACAAATGTGCGAGAGAGTAGAAAGAGCGAGTCCTAATGTAACAACCAAGAGTTAGTTACTCTGGCGCACACAAGAACACACTATAAAGGTAGTGATGAGGGAGTGGTTACCCCTTAAGCTGCAGAGAGTTAGTTGGTATACAACAGGAGGACTCGCTGAGGAGTCTCCTGGATCTATTGGGGTATATATACTACTACAGGTTTGTTTGTACATGTGTACTATACAGTTGATGGAGGCAGTGGCTGATGATGTCATAGGGCCTAGCCCGTATGGCCAGCTCCACTGCGTGAGAGAGTTGAATCTAAAAATAAGAGAAAGGCAACGCGGTGCGAGAAAGGGGAAATGCCGCATGGCACTATGTGTGAAAGCTAAAGTATAAAGTTAAAGCGGAGAATGAAAAGAAGGGAAATGTCCAGAAATTATGTTATCGTAACATAATCTGCTCCCTTTCATCCTCTACTTCTGCTCTGTGCACTTCCAATGAGTTAGGGACCAAGGTCTGTGGAAGGGTCTAGCACATGGGCTAAGCTGATTCCCCATCTTGTCCTCTATACTCCATTACTCCGTCCTTGTACTCCACAGCTCTGTTACTCCAAAGAGGCCACAGTCCTGACACCAGCCAATATGCTTATCCCAAAAAACACCATGGACTCATTAGTCAACACTACCTATCCTGTAATTGCAAATAGAGATAAAGATGACCATTATTTCCTCCACTGTACTATCCTCTCCACAAAAAATGATGCAGTTAGTGACCTCAATTCTGTGATCCTCACAAAACTCCCTGGAGAAAAGGTAGTAGCTTTGTCAATTGATAAAGTGGTGAGAGATGAAAATGAACATTATTCTGTGTGATTCTTGAACTCCTTGCAAGTATCTAGCCTTCCTGAAGCACACCTCAAACTCAAAGCTGGGTGTCTGCCTATGCTCCTCTGCAATATTGATCCCCTAAATAGACTTTGCAATGGAACATGCATGATTTTGATAGAGATAAAGAGAGGAGTATTGAAGTGCCGTGTCTTGGGAGGAAAACATGCAGGAAAGATAGCTTTTATTCCACACCTCACATTGGAACCTTCATTGAAAAGAATTGCCCATAAAACTATCACATTGTCAATTCCCTGTCCATGTTGCCTTTGCCATGACCATCAACAAGTGTCAAGGGCAATCAGTGATACAGGTTGGGTTGGATTTACATGTCCCAGTGTTTTCACATGCACAACTTTGTGTTGCTGCACTTAAGAAGAGAGAATAAAAGTACTATTTTTGGATGGTTTAACAGATGTACCTTCAATGTTGTGTGTCCTGAAATTCTGACTGGCTTTATCTGTGACTGGCAAGTAAAACTATCCCAAATTCTTTCCCCTTTTGCTAAAGTGTTTTGTTATCAGATCATATTATCATCTTTTACCATTGCTGGAGTCTTTTTTTATACTTTTTGCCAGTTTATCAATATAATACTACAGACCTTTTACATCATAATATGTGTTGATGTTTGTAAAGATTCAATGAATCATCTGCATGAATTCAGTATACTGTACACAAGTTTAGGGTAGGCCTATAAAAACATTCAACAACTGAACAGCAAGTCAAACATATATCATATAGAATTCAAGGACTTAACATACTTTACAGACAGCACAAATTTACTAACTTAACGTTTTTATCACTTAACAGGAATAATAATAATGATAATCATTATTTATAATATAGCCAAAATGTTGCACCACAGTGGCAGAGCCACAGGTTGAAACTTGTCTAAAATGAAGGGGACAATGTTCCCAAAAGCTGCATCATCAGGAAAAACACTTTGGCTATATAGGCTCTTATAGTACTATAATTGCAAAAATAGCTGTTATAGTGATCATAGCTGTAAGAGAAACCCCATCATCCATTTAAGCACAATGTGCTTTTATAGTGATCTCATAGTTGGCTATAGTTCCAAGAAGCTCCTATAGTAATGTTGATACTATGATGGCATTTAGAGTAGACATAGGGCCTATAGCACCTATGGAAATTATAGCACTTATAGCACACATATAGTAATGCTAATACTATAATGGCATTTGGAGTAGACATAGCACTTACTTCAATTAGGACATCCATAGTACCTATAGTACTCAAAGCACTCATAGCACATATTGCATTTAATTACCAAATTATGAAATGAAAACAGCGCAGCCATATTTTTTACTAGCAGTTATACTATATGTAATAGTAAATAGGAGAACAACTACAAATACTATTAAGCAGCTTGTGCAATGATAGTGTCCTCTAGAGCTTCAAATTCAATACCAAAATCCTCATCCTTCATCTGGTCTTCATCAATCCCTAGATAATGGAGATTGGCCAGATTTCTATTATAGTAAAATTAGTGACGGTGGTAACAGCCAAAATATTGGTACTTACAGAATGTCCTGGTACAAACCTTCTCTCATTTGCTTCATCCACACAGGGCTTTTCTTCTGAAGCGCCAACAGCTTTTTGAAATAGTACTCCCACCTTTAAATAAAATAAAAACTAAGTTTGACATAAATAAATGATATTGTACCTGGTTTTGACAATGCTCTCTGAGAATTCTTGGGTAGCTTTTCTACCATTCACATATCCCCTGAGGGAACATTCAATCTGAAAAGAAAATGGAATAAATAAATAATACAGACCACAGATTGAGGACATACAATTGCAAGTAGAGCTAAAGGAATGCCTTAAAAATGTTCAGGATAGTGTACTCCCTCACCCTTACGCCCATACCATTGATTATGAATCAAGTCCTTGAAAATCTGATGACAAAATGGCTTCTGCTTGTTGAATGTCCTGGCCTTGAAGCAATAGTTCAATTTGGCATAAACATAGGAGAATCACAACTCACTTTAATATCAAGATCACAGTCAGCAAATGCACCAGTCTCTAAAAGCCACATTACAGCCTGCTTGATTTGAACTGGGGCCATATTACCAGGAATTTGATAAGCACTATTGATTATGATGTGTGCTTTGGCAACAATTTCTCCTCAAACCTGGGCAATAGCAGACCAAACCTAGCAACAAGGTACTTGATTAGTATAACATTATTGGAGGTGGAAATACGTACATAATGTTACAATAACACTTTTTGGACCTTTCCTTTAATTTCATTCTCTGCTTTAACCTTTTACTGTAGTTTTCACACTCCGTACCATGCAGCACTTTCCCTTTTGTTCAAACTCCCCTTTCTTGCACTGCACTGCCTTTATTCTTATTTTAGCTACAAGTCTCTCACACAGTGGAGCTGGTCGCACGGGCTGCGCCCTCTGACATCATCAGCCACTGCTTTATCAACTGTATAGTACAATATATACAAACAACCTGTAGTAGTATAAATACCACAATACATCAAGGAGACTGCTCAGTGAGTCCTCCTATTGTTTACCCACAACAAACTTGGTCCTATCCAAAGGGTAACCACTCCCCTCACTTCTTTATAGCTTTGCCTGAGTTGTGCGCCAAAGCATACAAACTCTTGGTTGATACACATAATCAATTAATATGGTTTTAATTTCTTCATTACTTTGAACCTCTAAAAGCCTGGTTTGTAATTCTCTGCAACCTTGGGAGGCATCAATAAGTCTGCTCCAAGTAAACTTGAAGTATAATGTGGTGACAAAACCGGATAAACCCGGTCTCTGCCGAAGCAGCCATTGTTCTCCATGGAGCATAGCCACCACTCCATGGAGTAACAATTGTTTGCCTAGAAGCACAATTGTACTCCTAGGAGTTATTATACTGTAGCGAGTAGCACCTCTGACTATAAGTAGTAGGGGGTTTAGTATAGAAATACCTCAGTCATTTCTATAGCCTCTTGGGCAGCAGCTGAGTTTCAATGCTATGCTACAACTCTTGCCTATAATAATGCACAGAATCCTTCAAAGGACAATGAAGCAAGAGAAAACATACCAATGGGCTCTATTTGGGTGCATCCAGCCAAACCAAACAATGAGAGTGGTATACGAGCTACTGAAAGTGACCTTGAGGAGAGTGATAGTGAGAAAAAGGGGGATAGTGAGACAAGCAGTGAGATGGATCTAGACAGCATATCCGAATTCTCAGAACCCTCAGAAAAACCACCGGATCCCAACCGGGACCTCACCTTAGCTAACACAATTTTGTTCATACAGAACAGAATGCTGTGGTGGGAAATGTGTCAGGCCATATCATTGGGCGATACAGGGAGGGTTTTGGAGGTTTTGAAATTTTGGGTTTTCACATTTGCGGGAGGGAAGAATCCCTATTACTTGCAATATTTGCTCGAGCTTTTCTGTAATTTTAAATGGGAGTCATGGCCTTTGCTCTTCTTCAATGTCTCCCATGCACTTTTGAATGGCAAATATTT
This sequence comes from Serpula lacrymans var. lacrymans S7.9, assembly GCF_000218685.1. Classification (NCBI taxonomy): domain Eukaryota; kingdom Fungi; phylum Basidiomycota; class Agaricomycetes; order Boletales; family Serpulaceae; genus Serpula; species Serpula lacrymans. The sequence continues at coordinate 216,300 of NW_006763308.1, read as the reverse complement.
CAGTTATTGGTAATCAACGTGATTGAAGAAAATAAACTGACCTTTGATGCAGTTGAGATTTGAGTCACTGCAGAAGTTGCACAACAGTCAGAAAAGGCTCCTAGAGGTTCCACATCAGCACTCAAGTCTGAGGAGAAGTGGTGTGACTTCTACAAAGTCAAATCACACAACACCTCAGAGTGTCAAACACTTCAGTCAGCTTGGAAAGGTCAAAAGACAATGGGAAAGGAGAAACACAAGGATAAAGGAAAAGAGAAGGAAAAGGCAAATACGGTGGAGCAATCATCTGGATCTGACTCCGAGGATATTTGGATGTGGATTGGTCTGGAGACCCAGACACATCTCGATCAACATCAGGTTTTGTTTTTATCACCATCCCAGGAGCAATCTCATAGTCAAGCAAAAGACAAAGCATGGTAGCTTTATCCTCCATGGAATCAGAGTACATTAGATTGAGCAATGCTGGACAACACCTTGCATGGTTTCAGATATTTTTTGAAGAAATTGGACATGCTCAAAATGGACCTACAATATTGCATTGTGACAATCAAGCAGCCATCATTCTTACATGAGATCCGCAGTTCCATGTCCGCACAAAACATATTCAACGGAAATATCATTTCATCCAAGATAACTTAGTATCAAAGGGAGAGGCAGTAATCAGATATGCTCCTACAGGAGATATGGTTGCCAACACTCTTACTAAACCCCTCACTCACAAAAAACACTGTAAATTCTCTAAAGCTATGGGACTACGGTTGCACTCAAGTGGGAGTGACAAAACTGGATAAACCCGGTCTCTGCTAAAGCAGCCATTTGTTCTCCATAGAGCATATCCACCACTCCATGAACTCACCATTGTTCTTCTAGGAGCACAATTGTACTCCTAGGAGTTATTATGTTACGATAACACAATTTTTGGACCTTTCCTTCTTTTTCATTCTCTGCTTTAACCTTGTACACTTTAGCTTTCACACAGGGTGCCACGCAGTACTTCTCCTTTTGTTCAAACTCCTCTTTCTTGCGCTGCATTGCCTTCTTCTTATTTTAGATACAACTCTCTCACACAGTGGAGCTGGTCATGCGGGCTAGGCCCCATGACATCATCAGCCACTAACTTTATCAACTGTACAGTACATAAGTACAAACACTCTGTATTAGTATATATACCCCAATAGATCCAGGAGACTCCTTAGCGAGTCCTCCTGTTGTATACCAACAAACTCTCTGCAGCTTAAAGGGTAACCACTCCCTCAACATCTTCTTTATAGTGTGTTCTTGTGTGCGCCAGAGTAACTAACTCTTGGTTGTTACATTAGGACTCGCTCCTCTCCTCTCTTGCACGTTGTGCAAAAAGTCCCACTGGGCACCCGGACTCCAGGGTGAAGGAGATTTGGTTATTGGTTGGGAATATCCCGCATAGCAGATAGGTGTGCTCCTAGCGATGGCCTTGTAGTGCTTTGGGAGAAGAACCCAAAACCTGTGATACACGGCCCCCAGTGTTAAGGGGAGTACTATAGCTCAGCAGTTGGTGTGGAACCACTGTTGATTAGATTTAAAATACAAAACTTCATTTTCGTATACCTCTGACCAGGCCGGGCACTTGCCTCCGCCAGTCTGGAGAAGGGTTGACAGCTTAACAAGCGGACCACCCCCTGACAACCGTTCAGACCAGGGTTTAATACTATAACTTTTATATAAATTTTCAAAATACTATAGTGTGGGTAGTCAGAGATTGAGATCCAATACTCAGCTGGGAAGAGATAGATCCGCAGATAGCAAGCAGGGACCCCCAGTTACATTTTTTTTATTACTTTACAAAGAGAACAAGTTCAACATGTCGTTACAACCAGATATCAATGCCCTGCTGCACAACATGCGTGTGCAGATTCAGGCATTGACCACTCAACTTGCCAAGCTTCCTGCAGGCAAATCCCCCTGCGGCAAACCCCTCGATAGAGAAAAAGTTCAACAAGAAAGTTGAAGTTGTCGCTGACCCTGGAAGGAGAGAAAGCATGATTTGCCGAATGGTGGACCAAACTCCAGATTTGGGTTAAGGCAAACTGGGACACATTTGCCGATGACTTTGAGGTAGCCACTGCGGTGCTATCTCGGCTAAAGGGACCTGTGGTGGGTTGATACGCCCAAGTAAGACTTCAGGAGTGCTACATCGTGGGAGTGTGGCCCACCTGGGACAATGTCGATGATGAGAACTGTTGTTAGAAAACCACACACAAAAACAAACTAACAAATAATCCTCCCAGATTCCACAGAACTTGTTTATGGGCTTTGCCTCCTAGAACAGTAGATGCTCTGGTTGTTTGTGGGGTGGTATGTATGAAGATCCTTCAAAGTAAAACCCAGAAATGTATGAGTGTGGGTTTTAAGGAGGAGGGATAGTTGAATTGATAGAAGATAGGGGCTTAGTGACGAGTATAGATGAGCACTACCTTGCTAATCGTAGCACAAGGTAGGTTTGAGAACAACAAGGATGACAAGGTGACAAGATGACAAGGTTCCCAGTGATAGCAGGCTCCTGACACACAAACTGTAGTGCTCAGAAGGACTCTAATCGAAAGGGATAACAATGACTTCAAAAGTGGAAAGTGACGATGACAGCAATTAGCAGTGGTAGCAGTGGGAAGTGTTGTGACCACACTGGATCACAAGTAGAAGAGTAGTGAACTTGAGATTAGAGAAGAAGTCTGGATTGGAGTTCTTTGTTGTTTTTTTACAAGGTAAAATACAGGGGTTTATATATATAGTAAAAAGAAAGGTAGGCTATGCACAGTATAGCTGCGCAAAAAGAATGAGAAAGAACATGAAGGAAGGAATGTACGCTGACGAATCCTGCATAGTTGCTACAGGATAAGATTGTCAAAATAAGGGAAAGAAAGGGATAGAACAATGAATGCTGTGAGTAATGTCACAGGTTTGTACAGCCATAAAGTAAAGTCCAATAGCAAAAAGAGAGCAGGAAAATCATGATGTCATGGGAAGAAGATGCAGTAAAAAAAGGGCAAGGCAAAACACTATCAGTATCAACACAGTTCCTTTATTGTCAGTCAGGCATTCTAAAAAAATATGTGTCCATAAAAATGATTCAAAAATCAAAAATAATCGCACTGTAAATGAATATTCTGCTGAAAAAAAAGAAACTGGAGCCACTGGTCCACCACCTAGTCCAAATCTGACAGTTCTATGGCCTTACCAATGGACTGGTTGTGTTGGACCACCTGATCAAACGAGGGAGGGAGAGGAGTAGTTCTAATTTGGAACAAGTGAGTCCCAGGCAGCGTGTGGTAGGTGTAGCTGTAGCAAAGACGATGGACAAAAGATAAGTGTACCCAAGTGAATGGGACAGCAATAAACATGGGCAACGCAAGGGGATGAACCTTCTCCAGCTCAAAAACTACCCACCCACACTCCAACCAGGCAAGACAAGCGACTGATGTTTTGATAGTATATGATGGCAGATTGACGTCATGAAGATGGACCTGTTACCCTATTTGGACTGGCCGCCGGGGCTTTGCTGATATCAGCAGTGGCATGTGGTAGTCAACGGATCAGCAACGGAAGCGGATAGAAAGTGGTGACATCAGAAATGGTGGGGGTGCAAATAAGATGAGGAGGAGGAGGGTGGAGGTGACAAAAAAGTGGATTAGAATGGGGATCCAGAAACGACTGTCAGGTGAGAATAAAAAGGAGAGGAAGGGGCCCATGGTGGGGCTAGGCAAAGGAAGGGGAGTAAGGGAAACGACACAAGCGAGGGCGCAATGCAATGTGTAGCCAGTGGCGACGCAAAAATTTGCCGAAATGCCGAAACACGGAAAGTACCGGATGGAAAAGCAAAGGTGAGTGCAACTGGATTGCCTAATAGAGGTGGTGCTGATCAGCCACAAGTTCTAAAAAGGCAATATTAATTACTTTTCCACGTGGCACTGTGCCTATGTGGCGCAAAGGCGAGTCTTTTCGAATATTCGCTTCGTTATTGACACCTGTCCATGCTACCAATCAACCTTGGTGCATGACACGGCTTGTTCATACAAATTCATGGGGATATTCCTCTTGTTCTATGGAAAGGTGATGTATCTGAAGCGTGCCGACAAATGCTAATACATCCACTATGGCAAGCCAAACAAATAGTATCATTTAAAGATAATAAACATGTAGATTGTGCCAATGTTTTTGGAGGAAAAGCTTCTTAGCAAATTCTCCATGCTTTTATGTTGCTCGTCATCTGGATAGCTGTGGTAAAGCGGGTAATTGGTGCTTATATTTATGTTGATGATTCTTTTGGGCTTGCAAAATAACATGATTTAGCCAAGTACTCCAAATACAACAAACTCCTCTCTACTCCCCTTGTTAAAATGTTGAATCTCTGGGACAAAATAGGTCTCCCTCATGCTGAAATTAAACAAATTTTTAACTTAAAACTGCCCATAATAAGTTCTAACATCAGTCCCCAGGCTATGACTATTTTGCTCTCTCCCGAATGAAAAAACACACTGATAAACAAGATATTAGCCTTTGCTATTGCTGTAACAACCAAGAGTTAGTTACTCTGGCGCACACAAGAACACACTATAAAGGTAGTGATGAGGGAGTGGTTACCCCTTAAGCTGCAGAGAGTTTGTTGGTATACAACAGGAGGACTCGCTGAGGAGTCTCCTTGATCTATTGGGGTATATATACTACTACAGGTTTGTTTGTACATGTGTACTATACAGTTGATGGAGGCATTATTAGACATTTTGGACACCTTGTGGGTAATGGTAAGATATAACAGAAACATTAGAAATGCCCACAAGGACACCAGTAGTTTTATTGGATGTTCTATATAATTGTGAGTACTCCTAAAGGGTATCCATGTATAATAAGAAGATCCCAGATGCTCCAATAGGATATAAGTAATACCCATGGTAGTCTAATTGGATGTTATAGACACTATACAAGTACCCCAAAGGACATCTGGAGTATAATAGGGACATCCTGAATGACCATTTGGAAACCATCAGCACAAATATTAGCTTCTTTGGATCTCCCAGTTAGTATTTGGTGCTCTCAAAGGGTATTTGGGTATAAATAAGAATGTTTGGAGGACTATTAGGATATCAGCAGTAGTCTCATTGGATCTCTTGGACAATATCTGAGTGCTGTTAAAGGACATCTATGGCAACATAGGGACATTCTACTGGAGCACCTGGGATACTTGGTAGAATATAAGATGTACCCAATGTAGTCACATTGGATGTTGTGGACACCATATAAGTACTCCGAAAGATATTTTACATAACTAGTGGGAATACCAGCAGTATATATATTAATTTCATTGAATCTTCTTGATACCACATGGATACAATAAAGACATCCTACTAGACCTTCTGGGATACTCAGTGGGACTTGAGTAGTACCCAAAAGTAGTCAAAGTAGTCCCATTGGATGCTTTGGACACCACTTGATACTCACAGAGCATATCTATTTAGTAGGAATATTTTAGATAGCCATTGAAGCAGTACAAACTTGAAGTATCCTAAACAATAGGCAAGTACTCCAAAGAGATATCCAGTGTATCCTCCTAAAACATCTGGGATAACCTATTAGAACATAATTAATACCCAAAATAGTCTCATTGGCATATTGATCCTAGTATCTGAATCATATTAACACTCTATATAGAAGTACCTCTTTTTATGCTTAAAATGTTTTTTCCCCCTTCATTAAGCAGTATATGTTACAATATCACAATTTTTGGACCTTCCCTTTACTTTTATTCTCCGCTTTAACCTTGTACTATAGCTTTCATACATGGTGCCATGCAGCACTTCCCCTTTCTCACGCTGTGTTGCCTTTCTTCTTATTTTTGAACACAACTCTCTCACACAGTGTAGCTGGCCATGCCAGCTAGGCCCTATGACATCATCAGCCACTGCCGCAATTAACTGTATAGTACATATGTACAAATAACCCTGTAGTAGTATATATGTTAGTTTTGGTGATTCTGCACCTAGTTGTGCTATCTATTTTCCCTTCTTTCTAAATCACTTTCCTCTTTATTCTTTTTGCTGTATTGTTCAGTATTCACTGAGCATTCTATAATTTTGCCTTTGTGGCTGATTTGTTTACCTTTGTTTACAAAACTTCGGACTAGTATTGCAGAGTCCAGTATTCCTATTCTTTAGTTACTCATACTGGACTCTAGTTCTGTCCCTGTTAGCTCTCAGCAAGTGGCTAGACACTTCCCAGAAGTTCTCAATTGAACAATATATACCCCAATAGATCCAGGAGACTCCTCAGCGAGTCCTCCTGTTGTATACCAACTAACTGTCTGCATTCTAAGGGGTAACCACTCCCTCTTCATCTTCTCTATTGTGTGTTCCTGTGTGCGCCGGAGTAACTAACTCTTGGTTGTTACATTAGGACTCGCTCTTTCTACTCTCTCGCACGTTTGTGCAAAAAGTCCCATTGGGCACCCGGACTCCAGGGTGAAGGAGAATTGGTTATTGGTTGGGAATATCCCGCATAGCAGATAGGTGCGCTCTTTGCGACGGCCTTGTAGTGCTTTGGGAGAAAAACCAAAACGGTTGATACGCAGCCACCAGCGTTAAGGGGAGTACTTAGCTTAGCAGTTGGTGTGGAACCGCTGTTGATTAGAATTAAAAATACAAAACTTCAATTTCTCTTTCCTCTGACCAGGCCGGGCACTTGCCTCCGCCAGTTGGAGAGGGGTTGACAGCTTAACAAGCAGACCACCTCCTGACAACCGTTCGGACCAGGGTTTATTACAAATACTTTTTATATAAATTTCAAATACTATAGTGTGGGTAGTCAGAGATTGAGATCCGATACTGAGCTGGGAAGAGGTTGATCCACAGATAGCAAGCAGGGACCCACAGTTACCTTTTTTTTACTTTACAAAGAGAATAAGTCGACATGTTGTTGCAACCAGATATGAACAGTCTGCTGCATGCCATGCGTGCACAGATTGCTACATTAACCTCGCAACTTGCTGAGCTGCAGAACAACCCTCCTGCGGCAACCCTCTCGGTTGAGAAGAAATTCAACAAGAAAGTCAAAGTCATCGCTGACCCTGGCGCCTTCGAAGGAGACAGAGCGCAATTCACCGGGTGGTGGATCAAGCTCCAAATTTGGGTCAAGGCAAACTGGGATGCGTTTGCCAACGATTTTGAGGTAGCCACTGCGGTGCTATCTCGACTAAAAGGACCTGTGGCGGGTCAATACGCCCAAGTTAGATTGCAGGAATGCTACACCACGGGAGTGTGGCCAACCTGGGATAATCTCAAGAAGGAGATTGAAAAATACTACAAACCACAAGCTGAGCGTGACTGGGCGCGTCAGCAAATCCGTTCCTTCAAACAAGGAAACATGAGGACGGATAACTATGTTACCCGGTTCCTGGCCCTCTCCATCCAAGGAGGGCTTGGAAATGAACATGCAGTAGAACTACTGGAACGCAATGTGAACCCTCACATTGCAGAACAGATCTATTTGCAAGATACTAGAAATGAGAACTTGGCCCTGGCAGCTGAGGAAGTACAAAGAATCAGTAGAGCCATGGAGCTTTACCAAATGCACCAAGGTGGCGGGTCCACCACCAAAAACAACAAATCCCAGAGGCGCCCTGGGTCATCAAACCAACATAATCACTCTCACGGGTTCAAGCCGTTTGGGCTGCAACCAGGTCAGGGTGCTCCTATGGATATTGGCGCGGTCCAGGGCGGACAGACGCGCAGATTCACCTGCTACAACTGTGGGCAAGAGGGGCACATAGCCTAAAAGTGTCCGAATGGAGCGCAGGCCGCTCAACAAAGAAATAATCAAGGGCGCCAGGAGCGCCAATTAGAAGCTGAAAAGCCGGACGATCAGCTCAATACTTTGGCGGGTCGTTCGTACGACGAAATCTGGGCCTTCTTCTATGACCAACAGGTCAACAAAATGAAGGCTCAGGGAAAAGAGTTCGGAGCTTAGGTCACTTGTCCCGCCTGGTTGGAGTGTGGGTGGGTAGTTTTTGAGCTGGAGAAGGTTCATCCCCTTGCATTGCCTATGTATATTTCTGTCCCATTCACTTGCGTACATTTATCCTTCGTCCATTTGTTACAATAACACATTTTTGGACCTTTAACTTTCATTCTCCTCTTTAACTTTTTACTGTAGTTTTCTCACATAGTGCCATGCGGCACTTTCCCTTTTGTTCAAAGTCCTCTTTCTCGCGCTGCACTGCCTTTATTCTCATTTTAGCTACAAGTCTCTCAGACAGTGGAGCTGGTCACATGGGCTAGGCCCCATGACATCATAAGCCACTGCCTCCATCAATTGTACAGTACACATGTACAAACAAACCTATAGTAGTATATATAGACCAATAGATCAAGGAGACTCCTCAGCGGTTCCTCCTGTTGTAATGACCAAGAGTTTGTTACTCTGGCGCACAACTCAGACAAGCATAGAGAAAACAGAAAAAGGGATCACCCCTCAGGTTTTAATGGGTTTGTTGTGCTAGACAACAGGAGGACTTGCTGACTCCTTCCCCATGTATTGCTCCTGTATATATACTAAAATACATGAGGTACTGTACAGTTGTAAATAAAGTTTAAAGTCCGATGTCTAGCATGTGACCGGTCACATGATGAGTCTAGACACTGGTCAGGTGATGTGTCACATGATTGGTCATGTGACTATGAAAAGTCCGGAGATGTAAAGTAAAGTAAATGGTCACATGACTGTGACTTGAAAAAGTAAAAAGTAAAAGTACAAAAAAAGTGAAGCTTAAGTAGGTACTGGTACATCAATTGTAACACTTGTTGTATTCTCATCACTAACTTGTTCAAGCCTAAAGGGTAACCACTCCCTCATCATCCTCTCTATAGCTTATCTGAGTTGTGCGCCGGAGTAACAAAACTCTTGGTTACATTAAGACTCACTCTTTACTACTCTCTCACACATTGTGCAAACCCGGACCCCAGGGTTAAGGGGATATTATTATTGTTTGGGAATATCCCATATAGCAGATAGGTTCGCTCCTAGCGATGGCCTTGTAGTGCTTTGCGAGAAGAGACAATAATTTTGATACGCGGCCCCCAGCGTCAAGGGGAGTACTTAGCTCAGCAATAGTTTGGAACTATTGTTGATTACAATTTATATACAAAACTTCTTCTTCAAATACTTCTGACCAGGCTGGGCACTTGCCTCCGCCAGTTTAGAGAAGGGTTGACAGCTTAACAAGCGGACCATCCCCTGACAACTGTTCAGACCAGGGTTTAATACTATAATTGTAATATACATTTTCAAATACTACAGTGTGGGTAGTCAGAGATTGAGATCCAATACTCAGCTGGGAAGAGGTTGATCTGCAGATAGCAAGTGGGGGACCCCCAGTTACCTTTTTTTACATTACCGAAGAGAACAAGTCAACGTGTCGTCGCAACCAGATATGAACAGTCTGCTGCACAACATGCGTGTGCAGATTCAGGCGTTGACAAATCAGCTTGCCGAGATTCAGGCTGCCCCAGCAGCGGAACCTACGGTGTTGACAATGAGAACTGCTGTTAGAAAACCACAAACAAAAACAAACTAACAGACAATCCTCCCAGATTCCATGGAACTTGTTTATGGGCTTTGCCTCCTAGAACAGTGGAGTGGTCTGGTTGTTCGTAGGGTGGTATGTATGATGATCCTTCAAAGTCAAACCCAGAGATGTATGGGTGTGGGTTTTAAGGAGGAGGGATAGTTGAATTATAGGAGATAGGGGCTTAGTGATGAGTATAGACAAGCACTACCTTGCTAATTGTAGCACAAGGTAGGTTTGAGAATGACAATATGACAAGGTGATGAAGTTCCCAGTGATAGCAGGCTTCTGATGCACAGACTGTAATGCTCAGAAGAACTCTAATCAAAAGAGATGATAATCACTTTCAAAAAGTGACGAGTGACAATGACAGCAGTTAACAGTGGTAGCAGTGGGAAGTGTTGTGACCACACTGGATCACAAGCAGCAGAGTAGTGAACTTGAGATTAGAGTAAAAGTCTGGAATGAAGTTCTTGTTCTTTTTACAAGGTAAAATACAGAGGATTATAGTGAAAGAAAAGTAGGCTATGCACAGTATAGCTGTGCAAAAAGAACGAGAAAGAACATGAAGGAAGGAATGTATGCTGATGAATCCTGTATTGGTAGTACAGGATAAGATTGTCAAAAAAAGGAAAAGAAAGGGATAAAACAATGAATGCTGTGAGTAATGTCACAGGTTTGTACAGCCATAAAGTAAAGTCCAATAGCAGAAAGAGAGCAGGAAAATCATGATGTCATGGGAAGAAGATGCAGTAAAAAAAGGGCAAGGCAAAACACTATCAGTATCAACACAGTTTCTTTATTGTCAGTCAGGCATTCTAAAAAAATATGTGTCCATAAAAATGATTCAAAAATCAAAAATAATCGCACTGTAAATGAATATTCTGCTGAAAAAAAAGAAACTGGAGCCACCGGTCCACCACCTAGTCCAAATCCAACGGTTCTATGGGCCTTACCAATGGACTGGTTATATTAGACCACCTGGTCAAACGAAGGAGGAGGGGAGTAGTTCCAATTTGGAACAAGTGAGTCCAGGCAGCGTGTGGTAGGTGTAGCTGTAGCAAAGACGATGGACAAAAGATAAGTGTACTCAAGTGAATGGGACAGCAATGAACATGGGCGACGCAAGGGGATGAACCTTCTCCAGCTCAAAAACTACCCACCCACACTCCAACCAGGCAAGACAAGCGACTGATGTTTTGATAGTATATGATGGCAGATTGACGTCATGAAGATGGACCTGTTACCCTATTTGGACTGGCCGCCGGGGCTTTGCTGATATCAGCAGTGGCACGTGGTAGTTAACGGATTGGCGACGGAAGTGGATAGGAAGTGGTGACATCAGAAATGGTGGGGGTGCAAATAAGATGAGGAGGAGGAGGGTGGAGGTGACAAAAAAGTGGATTAGAATGGGGATCCGGAAACGACCATCAGTTGAGAATAAAAAGGAGAGGAAGGGGCCCATGGTGGGGCTAGGAAAAGGAAGGGGAGTAAGGGAAACGACAAAAGCAAGGGCGCAATGCAATGTGTAGCCAGTGGCTACGCAAAAATTTGCCGAAGTGCCGAAACACGGAAAGTACAGGATGGAAAAGCAAAGGTGAGTGCAACTGGATTGCCTAATAGAGGTGGTGCTGATCAGCCACAAGTTCTAAAAAGGCAATATTAAGTACTATTCCACGTGGCACTGTGCCTGTATGGCGCAAAGGCGAGTCTTTTCGAATATTTGCTTTGTTATTGACACCTGTCCATGCTACCAATCAATTTTGGTGCATGACATCCACGGACAACTTGAAATTGCAACTGTCCCCAGTTGCTTCCATAAAGGTAGGGTCATAGGGAACAAAACATGGCAACACATTAAAAGGTCATGTCAGCATAAAATTTGTTCAGGTAAGTCATTAATCGTTATCTTCATCATCTGAGTTGTCATGCTCATGGTCAGGTTCATCTTCTGGTTCATCTAGGTCGTTATCATGGTCATCCAGTTCGTCCAAGAGGGGCATAGAGTGGCGGTTGAAATAGGGAAGTAGGCGAAATGCTGCAATTCCTCTTCGTGATACTGATCCATCCATTTCTTCTAAAACATATGATCCTCCTTTAGTATGTTGCACAGCTTCATAAGGGCCATTGTAACAAGGCTTTGCTTTATGATCCAGCTCTTTCTCAACCTTAGTATTCCGTACTAGAACAAGCTCTCCAGGCTGGTATTTGTTCTTGAACATCCTTTGTGCATAGAATTTCTCAAACTGTGCTTTAGATCTGAGACACGTTTTGTGTATAGTAAGTGCAACTTGTTGCAAATCATCCTGTCTCTTTTCTAGTTGTCAAATGCGCAGAGCAATGAGGTCTTCTGTTGGCATTGCAGTATGGAATCCATGAACAAGGAAAGTCGCATCTGTCAGATCGAATGGTAGGACTGGGTCAACTCCATGCAACAGATAAAAAGGGCTGAATCCAGTAGAACGACGAGTAGTGACCTTGTCTGCAAAGAAAGCATGATGGACCTTGGTTGGCCATAAATCAACATTCCCTTCACAGGACTTGACCAGTGCTTCTCTTATGATGAAGTGTCCACACTCAACAACACCATTTGCCTTGGAATTGTAGGGAGAAATGCAAATATGAGGGATCTGGTAACGTTCCACAAGCTCTTCAAATGCTCCTTTGACTTTGCTTCTATTATCTGCGACAACTTCTTCTATAGCTCCATAGCGACAGATGCACTTCAGTCAACCTCCTTGCCTCTTAGGTTGGTCAGTTTCTGTTATTTGATGTGCCTAAGAGGCCTTTATCCTGGGATTATCCCATAGGCAGGTAATCCATGCAGGACTCCCTTGAGTTAATGTTATCCAGGAGCAACATGAGAACCCTGGGAGTCCCAATTGGTGCCAGGGGTCCTAGCACTAATTAATTCCAAAAATCCTATACCCTATATCAATATAAAGCAGGACTATCTTGGAATAACCCAAAATCAAAGTATTTTACTTTAAAGTGTGTATTGACTAATCTAATTATGTTATAGAATATCTTGTGGGAGTACTTTCAAATGTTATCCATATAGAAATAGTAGTTTTACCTGGTATTTTGAATAACATGTAGGTACTCCCAAAGGATTCCATGGTACAATAAAGAAATCCTAATGTAGTATAAGTAGTACCCAGAGTAGTCTCATTGGATACTATGGGCAGCTTGCAGGTGCTTCTAATGAATATCTGGGTGTAATAGGGGTATTATGGATAATTATTAGGATACTAACAGTAAATATAGTAGTCTCATTTGGTGTTCTAGACATCTCAGTGGTAATTCCCAAGGACATATAAGTATAAGGAGGATGTTCCAGATGTCTTGGCTAGTTATGGGGACCCCCAAAGGACTTCCATATAAAATAGGAACATTCTACTGGGGCATCTGAGACAGCCAGTGGGACATAAGTAGTAATGCCATTGGATATTGTGGATACTGTACAGGTACTCCAAAAGATATCCATGTATAATAGAGACATTCTGGATGACCATTAGGATACTAACAGTACAAATATTAGCCTCATTCAATATTCTGTGTTGCCCATTGGGATATAATTAGTACCTTCAGTAGTTACATTTGATGCTTTGGACATCATGTGGTACTCCCAAAGGATATCCAGGTACAATAAAAACATCTTAGGTGACCATTGGGACACCAACAGTATAAATAACAGTCTCATTAGATATTTTGAACAATGTGTGGGTGTCCTCACAGGACATCCAGGGTATAATAAAAACATCCTACTAGAGTATCTGTAGTACCCAGTGGGAAATAAGTAATACTCAAAGTAGTCACATTAGATATTCTGACTTTATTTTGTACTCTCAAAGGATATCCAGGTATAGTACAGATGTTTTGGATGAAAATTGGGACTCCTGCAGAGAGTTTGTTGGTATACAACAGGAGGACTCGCTGAGGAGTCTCCTGGATCTATTGGGGTATATATACTACTACAGATTTGTTTGTACATGTGTACTATACAGTTGATGGAGGCAGTGGCTGATGATGTCATAGGGCCTAGCCCATATCGCCAGCTCCACTGCGTGAGAGAGTTGAATCTAAAATAAGAGAAAGGCAATGCGGCGCAAAAAAGGGGAAATGCCGCATGGCACTATGTGTGAAAGCTAAAGTATAAAGTTAAAGCGGAGAATGAAAAGAAGGGAAATGTCCGGAAATTGTGTTATCGTAACAATTGCTCGTCAACATCGTTTTTTGAGAGGCTGTGAACACATTGCACGATCCCTTAATTGGCAATATTTGTCCTTACCTTTGCCCAGGTTTATCTGATTTATATGCAAAAATGGCAGGGAAGCTCAAGCCCACTGCTCTTCTCTGGCTCAATAAACCAATTATTGATGAACTCACATAGGCTGCCAATCTCCTTCACCAGTCCGATGGAGTTTGTTTTGCTTAAATCTGTCTCCTGAAGTTTCAAACACCTTTCAGATGATGTCCTCAGTGTTTATTGTTATGCATCAGGAACAGGCATGGGTTTCTGGTACTCATCCCTCTTCATTGGTTTCCAGTATCCACTTCCAGCAAATACCCCCTCATTGACCATTTTCTATACCAAGGCACTGTGTGTCTAGCTATTTTCTCTGATAGCCTTGACACAATAGCCATGTTTAACTCTTTCAGTGCTAAACCTGCCTATAACCAACTTCTTATTCACCATGTTGATATGATGCTCAAAGACAAGGTAGATCTTTGAGTTTCTCACGTCTCAGGCCATCAAAATGTCGTCGCAGATTATCTCTCACAACGGAATTTGGCTGACACACTCAACATTCACCGCACCCTATGTGTAATCCCTTTTCAACCCCCTCAAAATGCGCTGGGGGCAGCAAAAAATGATACATTCTTCCCTTTCACCCTGGCAACCACTTTGTCCTGTCTGGACTGACAAGCAACTCCTCCAGGAGTGTTCAATCAATCTTGGTATGATTTTTGACTCATCCTCACTTTGTACATATCCTTCCACCCTTAATTCTTACGCCTCCTTTGCCATTTCCACCATTTTCCCATTTACCCCACCCCGGACACACTCTCCTTGTTTGTGTCTTTTATGGCTACACATATTAGTCCCAGATCAGTCAACAACTACCTCACAAGTATTGTGAATCAGCTCAAAACCTATTTCCCACATGTCCGCACCTCTCGCAACCACCCCCCTTGTCACTCAAACCTTGAAAGGTGCCATGAGACATTTTGCCAAGCCTATCCATTGTAAACTCCCATTATCCCTTCACCACCTCCACACAGAACATATGTGGGGTCACCAACTGGTTATGGTCACCTTGCTGGTAACCCCGCCCAAACGGGAAGGTCGCGTGACCACTCCAGTATGCAGGGCATTGCCAGTGCCCAGACTCACAAAACCTGGGTTGCGAATCATTCGGCTTCAATGGTCAATTGGAGCGGAGTATGAAAAAGCAAGGGATCAGACGGATTGAAAGATTCTCATCCCCACTCACTGTTTATATGATATGCAGCATCCAACACGGCAATGCTAGTGTTAACCCTCGATCAAACAAGGTGTTGAAGCCCTGTTGGGCCACTGGCCATCCGCCAGATGAGTTATGCCAGTCTCACTCATGGCCGTCCAAAGGTGAGTTCTCTTTTTAATTTTAATTTTACTTTTTTTTCCCCCTTGTGTCCAACCAGAGGAGGACTATGAACGGGGGCACATATAACCCATTGTGCTCCCTTTTTTTCTATTTACTGGATATTTTTACCAGAGACAACAAACGGGGCACATATAACCCATTGTGCTCCGTTCTTTTTTATTTACTTTATATTTTTCTTCACATAACACACACTCCGTTCCTTTCTTTTTAATTAATTCTAATTTTACTCTCATTTAATTCTGTTTTTACTCTATTCAGATGAACAGAACAAATGGGGCATGTTATTCCCAGTGGGGACGGTGTGCCCCGTTCACCATCTTGATTGCAGAGACCAAGGCAAATGATGGTTTGAGACTTGAGAACCAAAGACCATGAAAGGGGCGCATATTCCCATTGTGGCCCATTTGTTTTGATTGCAAATTGTGGATAGAAGGGTGCCCGTTTATCTCAATTACAGACACCATGACAAACAAGGTGTTACAATAAACACAATTTTCGGACCTTTCCTTAATCTCCATTCTCCGCTTTAACCTTTTACTGTAGTTCACACTCCGTGCCATGCAACACTTTCCTTTTTGTTCTAACTCCACTTTCTTGCGCGGCACTGCCTTTATTCTTCTTTTAGACACAAAAGTCTCTCACGCAGTAGAGCTGGTCACACGGTGTCATGCACCAAAATTGATTGGTAGCATGGACAGGTGTCAATAACGAAGCGAATATTCGAAAAGACTCGCCTTTGCGCCACATAGGCACAGTGCCACGTGGAAAAGTAATTAATATTGCCTTTTTAGAACTTGTGGCTGATCAGCACCACCTCTATTAGGCAATCCAGTTGCACTCACCTTTGCTTTTCCATCCGGTACTTTCCGTGTTTCGGCATTTCGGCAAATTTTTGCGTCGCCACTGGCTACACATTGCATTGCGCCCTCGCTTGTGTCGTTTCCCTTACTCCCCTTCCTTTGCCTAGCCCCACCATGGGCCCCTTCCTCTCCTTTTTATTCTCACCTGACAGTCGTTTCTGGATCCCCATTCTAATCCACTTTTTTGTCACCTCCACCCTCCTCCTCCTCATCTTATTTGCACCCCCACCATTTCTGATGTCACCACTTTCTATCCGCTTCCGTTGCTGATCCGTTGACTACCACATGCCACTGCTGATATCAGCAAAGCCCCGGCGGCCAGTCCAAATAGGGTAACAGGTCCATCTTCATGACGTCAATCTGCCATCATATACTATCAAAACATCAGTCGCTTGTCTTGCCTGGTTGGAGTGTGGGTGGGTAGTTTTTGAGCTGGAGAAGGTTCATCCCCTTGCGTTGCCCATGTTTATTGCTGTCCCATTCACTTGGGTACACTTATCTTTTGTCCATCGTCTTTGCTACAGCTACACCTACCACACGCTGCCTGGGACTCACTTGTTCCAAATTAGAACTACTCCTCTCCCTCCCTCGTTTGATCAGGTGGTCCAACACAACCAGTCCATTGGTAAGGCCATAGAACTGTCAGATTTGGACTAGGTGGTGGACCAGTGGCTCCAGTTTCTTTTTTTTCAGCAGAATATTCATTTACAGTGCGATTATTTTTGATTTTTGAATCATTTTTATGGACACATATTTTTTTAGAATGCCTGACTGACAATAAAGGAACTGTGTTGATACTGATAGTGTTTTGCCTTGCCCTTTTTTTACTGCATCTTCTTCCCATGACATCATGATTTTCCTGCTCTCTTTTTGCTATTGGACTTTACTTTATGGCTGTACAAACCTGTGACATTACTCACAGCATTCATTGTTCTATCCCTTTCTTTCCCTTATTTTGACAATCTTATCCTGTAGCAACTATGCAGGATTCGTCAGCGTACATTCCTTCCTTCATGTTCTTTCTCATTCTTTTTGCGCAGCTATACTGTGCATAGCCTACCTTTCTTTTTACTATATATATAAACCCCTGTATTTTACCTTGTAAAAAAACAACAAAGAACTCCAATCCAGACTTCTTCTCTAATCTCAAGTTCACTACTCTTCTACTTGTGATCCAGTGTGGTCACAACACTTCCCACTGCTACCACTGCTAATTGCTGTCATCGTCACTTTCCACTTTTGAAGTCATTGTTATCCCTTTCGATTAGAGTCCTTCTGAGCACTACAGTTTGTGTGTCAGGAGCCTGCTATCACTGGGAACCTTGTCATCTTGTCACCTTGTCATCCTTGTTGTTCTCAAACCTACCTTGTGCTACGATTAGCAAGGTAGTGCTCATCTATACTCGTCACTAAGCCCCTATCTTCTATCAATTCAACTATCCCTCCTCCTTAAAACCCACACTCATACATTTCTGGGTTTTACTTTGAAGGATCTTCATACATACCACCCCACAAACAACCAGAGCATCTACTGTTCTAGGAGGCAAAGCCCATAAACAAGTTCTGTGGAATCTGGGAGGATTGTCTGTTAGTTTGTTTTTGTGTGTGGTTTTCTAACAACAGTTCTCATCATCAACAGCGGCCAGTCCAGATTGGGCAACAGGTCCATTTTCACGACATCCATCTTCCATCGTATACTATCAAATCATCAGTCGCTTGGGTGCCTTTGCTCCTACGAACAATGAAGTAAACCACAACAAGGTGGCCCCTGTTCCGGGGTGTTGCACGAACAATAAAGGAAAGACGGGGATGGCTCCCAACTTGTAAATAGATTTTTAAATTTGTTATCCGAAGTATGTACTTGTATGAAGCAATGTGGTTGTAAACTTAATGATACTACCGCTGCACCGGCAACTTCTACCAAAGGTTTATCGAAAACTTTGCAAAAATCACGAGACCGTTAAACGATCTCACTAAAAAGGACATTGTTTGGCACTGGCGCACCAAAAAACAAGAAGCTTTTGATAAGCTTAAACAGGTGTTTACAATGGCGCCCATATTAGCATTTCCAGGCTTATGATTTAATTTATAATTAAACCTTGACAAGTATACCGCGTGGTGGGCCTGTCTTTGGTTCAAGTCTTGGGCTGTCATACAATACTCCAGATTCTTATGATTGGTCCAAATTTCAAATTGGTGCCTAGCACCTTCTAAGTAGTGCCGCCAGTGCTCTAGAGCTGTAAGGGGAAAGTGGACACTTTATCCAGAAGAGAGGATCATGCCAATGGCATTGAAGATGACAACAAGGGTGTCACCCTGATAAACCAATCAAGGGTTGCCAATGTTAGAATCGGGCAGGATTCCGATCTTCTGGAAGTCTTCAAAAAAGACATCTCCTCAGAAGAGAAGGCGCACCTTAAAGGCAATGAAAACTATTTATGGGAAAACGAGCTCTTCCATTTGAAAGACAAGATCTACGTGCCTGAGTCTGCAAGGATCAAGGCAATAGATAGACATCACAACACTCCAGTGGCTGTGCACCCTGGGTGGCAACAAACAATGGAGTTGATCTCCAGAAACTACATGTGGCCTGGCATGGTCAAAGACGTACAGGAGTACGTAAAATCCTGTCTAAGATGTGCCATGGCTGAGAATTCTCACCAACCACCGGCCAGTAAACTTATGCCAAATCCAATACCAGCTGGTCCCTGGCAGGATATATCAGTTGATTTCACGACGGATCTGCCCGAGTCAAATGGGTATGATTCAGTAATGGTGGTAGTAGATCGCTTCTCCCAAGAAGTGGTATTCATACCCACCAACAAAAGTATTACCGCCGCTGGTACGGCAGATTTATTTAAACATTTTGTATCGTCTATCCATGGGTTACCAGAAAGGGTTATCTCCGATAGAGGACCACAATTTGCTAGCAAATTTACAAAAGAACTATGCCGGATGCTGGGCATCAAACCTACATTATCAACGGCGTTCCATCTGCAAACCGATGGACAAACGGAGAGACTCAACCAGGAGTTGAAGCAATATCTCCATATATTTATTAATGACAGACAGACGGATTGGGCCAAGTGGCTAAACATAGCCCAGTTCTCATATAATATTAAACAGTCGTTGGCTACAGGAAAGGCACCATTCGAGGTTACTAGATTGTACCTCCCCAGAATAGGGGTAGAACCTGGTAAAAGCAAGAACAAGGCTGCTGGGAACATGGCCAAGGACATAAAGGCTGTCTTAGACGAAACGCGCAAGGCGTTATTTCAAACTGCAGAGCAGATGAAAGACAGGGCAGAGCATAGACGCTCTAAGGCCCCTGACTACAAGGTCGGCAACCTGGTCTGGTTAGATACCGACCACTTAAAATTGAAAGATCGGCAGTCTAGAAAACTGACCAAAAAATGGATTGGCCCTTACCAGATTAAGGAAGTCAAACCCAATGCGGTGGAGCTGGAACTCCCAAAACGGATGAGGGTAGTACCCACGGTCAATATAAGCCGTGTGAAACCCTACAAAGGGCCGCTGCCTGGATAGCGTGTAGACCGGCCCGGACCGGTTGTAGTCACCCAAGAAGGTGAAGAAGAGTTCAAAGTCGAACAGAACAAGTAGTGGATGCACGCTTGAAGCGTGGTAAATTAGAGTTTCTAGTCCTATGGTTGGGCTATGAAGACAAGGACAGAACGTGGGAACCAAGAGCCTATCTGGACAATTCCCGCAACGCTGTTTGCAAATTTTATTCTAAGAACCCCTCAGCTCCTAGGAAGCTCAGAGGCATGGATTCAAATCTTATTAATTCTTTTTTTTAACCTATGCCCGAACATTTTACCACTACCTCCGGTATTTGGTCTTGCCTGGAAGTCGAGCCTTAGAAGGGGGGTAGTGTTACAATAACACAATTTTGGACCTTCCCTTTACTTTTATTCTCCGCTTTAACCTTGTACTATAGCTTTCATACATGGTGCCAGGCAGCACTTCCCCTTTCTCGCGCTGTGCTGCCTTTCTTCTTATTTTTGAACACAACTCTCTCACACAGTGGAGCTGGCCATGCCAGCTAGGCCCCATGACATCATCAGCCACTGCCACAATTAACTGTATAGTACATATGTACAAATAACCCTGTAGTAGTATATATACCCCAATAGATCCAGGAGACTCCTCAGCGAGTCCTTCTGTTGTATACCAACTAACTCTCTGCATCCCAAGGGGTAGCCACTCCCTCTTTATCTTCTCTATAGTGTGTTAGACTTCCCAGAAGGGGATCAGCTGATCCAGGTAGACCTATTTAATTATGAAGAGACCAAAATTCTGGAACATCTTTACCAGATAAAAGCTACAGGCACAACTGCACAAAAGCTTGCTGAAGCCGCTGGGAAAGATTGAAAGGAAGGAGGTTTCAATAAGATAGTCCCAAAATATCTCCACAATTACAAAGACATATTCAATAAAGAGAGTTTTGATGCACTGCCAGAAAGACGCAAATGGGATCATACCATAGAACTGATCCCAGGGGAACACAAATTAGATTGCAAAGTGTATCCCTTAGCGTTAGGTGAGCAGGAACAACTGGATGAGTTCATCAAAGAAAATTCAGAATCAGGCAGGATATGCCCATCTAAATCTCCACTTGCTTCACTATTCTTCTTTGTAAAAAAGAAAGACGGAAAACTCAGACCAGTACAAGACTACCAAAAACTAAATGATATCACCATCAAAAATTGATACCCACTGTAACAACCAGTAGTGATCTACTCTGGCGCACACAGAACACACTAAAGTGAAGATGAAGTTTGGGGAGTGGTTACCCCTTGAGCTGCAGTGAGTTAGTTGGTATACAACAGGAGGACTCGCTGAGGAGTCTCCTGGATCTATTGGGGTATATATACTACTACAGGTTGTTTGTACATGTGTACTATACAGTTGATGAAGGCAGTGGCCGGATGATGTCATAGGGCCTAGCCCGTATGGCCAGCTCCACTGCGTGAGAGAGTTAAGTCTAAAAATAAAAGGAAGGCAATGCGGCGCGAGAAAGGGAAGTGCCGCGTGGCAATTAAAGTATAAAGTTAAAGCGGAGAATAAAAGAGAAAGGAGATGTCCGGAAATTGTGTTATCGTAACACCCACTACCACTGATAAACAAAGTAGTGGATAAATTATGTGGAGCCAAATACTTCACAAAGTTAGATATACAATGGGGGTACAACAACATTTGAATTGGGGAAGGAGACAAAGAGAAAGCAGCTTTCAGAACAAATAGAGGGCTGTATGAACCATTAGTAATATTCTTCAGTCTAAGGAATTCACCAGTGACCTTCCAAAAAATGATGAATGTGCTGTTTAAAGATCTGATGGATGAAGGAAAGGTTGTAATATACCTTGACGGCATCATGATTTTTACAACAGCTATCAAGGAACATTGGGCAATGACGTGCCAAGTACTTGAAATATTACAAAAGAATCATTTATACTTGAAACCGAAAAAATGTGATTTTAAAGAAACCTCGGTAGAATACCTTGGTCTAATGATATCACAAAATAAAATCTGCATGGACCCAATCAAAGTAAAAGGGATTCTAGGCTGGCCAGAATGAAAATCAAAAAAGAAAGTACAAGCATTCTTAGGCTTTCTATAGATGCTTCATAGAATGGTTTAGGTTAATCGCTAAACCACTGACCAAATTGACTGAAAAAGAAGAGTTTACATGGGGACCGGAGCAATTAACAGCATTCAAAGAACTCAAACACAGAGTCAGCTCCACCCCAGTCCTCACCTTACCAGCTAATGACGGGAAGTACAAAGTAGAAGCAGATAGTAGTGACTTTGCCATGGGAGCAGTACTATCACAACAACAAGATGGCATATAGAAACCTATCACATATCTCTCAAAAGCATTAAATCTAATGGAACACTGTAAGTTGCTAAAGGTGTCTGGGAGAGAACTGAGTATAGTCCTTACGTCCAAACACCTATGTGTTGTTCAACCCACAGGGATCAACCAAGAGATCCAGAAGAAAGTGCTGAAGACTACAATGGAGTGGGTCCGCAGGTGAGTCCGCAGGTTTGCAAATAAGTCCACAGGTCCGCAGGTCAGTTTGCAGAGTCCGCACTTTTAAGTCTAAACGGAGTGGATACGTCACAGCAAGTTGTGATCTTGCTGGAAAGGCAATAATATGAATGTGGGAGTGATAATATGAGCTGAGGATGAATATAGAATGGAGAATACAACACTGGAATGACTCCTGAGAGTCCGCGTTTTGGGTCTATACAAGCAGAGCGTCACAACAAGCTCAGTGCTTTGTTGGAAATTTTGGTAATATGGCTGTGGGACGTCTACAACAATTCTGAAGTGACTATGGCGACTTATTCAGACAAATTCTGAGTATATGGGGGATCAAAAGATAGTATTCCTTCCTTTTGGAAGTACAGTTTTATAGCAGTACCAAAAGGCAACAGCAAAAATAGTGTAAAACACATGAGAACCAATGGGAGAAATGAAGGATAAACATTAGAAAGTGTCCATATGAAAATGTAAGAAAAAGCGGGTCATATCCTGCTAGTCCGACGTCCAGACAGTTCCATACCATGAGGGACAACTCCTATATTCCATAAAAGGAAAGGGGTAGTTGATCCGTGGACAGTCGTAATGCTCTGGAGTTCATGTGGAGTCTTGCACATGCATGGAGTGTTGAGTTAGCTCCTCGTCCAACGGGTCCAAAGTCCGAAAAGTGCGGACCCTATATGTCCGCAAACGCGGACTCTATGTATCCGCAAACATGGACTCTGCAGACTGTTGCGTATTGATGCATGGTTTGTTGTAGAACTGGATTGATATGTTGGGAAATAAAAGGATTACTGTGCCAGCGTCTAAGTCAACCCTACAGCACTTACAATTGGAAGTAGCCTTGGAGTGAGAGCCTTGATTCTCTTGTAATACTTCTAGTGCAATTTCTTTTTGATGAGCAATATCCTGTAATCTGCCGTGTTTGAGCTCCCTTACAGTGTCAATCCACATCAGAAGATCTGGTTTTGCATTTATTTTTCCGCGGCGACAAAGGTAGGTGAGATCGTCATTCATGTGTGCCTTGAGTTGGTGCTTAATATGGATGTTGGATAAGTGAAATAGAGTGTCACAGAGTAATGAATTCTGAGTTTGGCATTCAATGCCCATGCGTAGAAATGTGATGATCCCTGTGAGGAATTAAGAAATTTTCTTTTAAGCATAGCATCCCATTCTGGTTGAAGCCACCTGGTGCGGAGCTCATAGAGGAATTGATTGAATATGAGAGATATGGAACAGATTTTATGAAGACGGAACCAATCTTGTAAACATGAATCGGCAAGGGCATGACTGACTTTCAGTACTTGGTCTGCGTTGGTAATGTTTTTGTGTGTGAAATATAATCTGCAGGCGTCTTCCCAGGCATAATTACTCTGGGGTCGAGATCACCTTCAGTGAGTCTGGGTGGTCTGCTACCAACATTATTATCCACTGTTGCATCCTTGCAGATGTGACTCATAGTTGATAATGAAGGGGATGGTCTTGAGTAATCTGATGAGGAATCAGAATCAGAATCAGGTATGGTTTTACTGGTTGTTGGCAGTTTGGGTTGGGAATGGCTCCTTGTTGTGAGAGACACGGGTAGTGACGGGTGGCGGGACAGTTTGACGGATTGTGATCTTGATCGGCAATTCAAAAAAAGTGGAAGCCCACTAGCGGTGGACAACACTTCAAGGGGGGAAACCAAAGAAGTGGAATCAAAATATGATTGAAGGTAGGGAGAAACTAGTCTACTGTACCATATGTCGAGTGACAGGTTATATATGTGTAGTATAGTATTCCAACTGTCCATGATGATGCCATAATTAGTATAATGTCATGCTCCTTCATGAGCTACGCTTACAGAATTCCTATTTCCTCCCCGATACCCCTTTGGATATTTACAGTGATGTTATTGTATCATGAAACCGGGGTTTTATTGCTATGATGGTCTTCTTCCCTGTATGTCCTCCCAATGCCATTTCCCTTTATTTTCCATTCATTTTGTTATCTCAACACTCTTCAGTGATTTCCGGAGACACTGGGAAGAGGCTCTTGGCTGTAAAGATTTTTTGAGCTTGAGGTTTTGTGGCAGCCTCATCTGAATGATCCAAGCAACAACATAATCAAGAATAACATCATATATTCTGTACAACATAACATGGGCTCAACATCTTTTGTTGGGAATGGGTGGAATAGTTGTTTTTGGTGGTGGTCCCGCCACCAAATTGCATTTTGTAGAGCTCTATGGCCCTACCAATCTTGTGAACCTCTTCAGCAGCTGCTAAGAGGTTCTCACTCCTCATATCCTGTCTGTAGAGCTGTTCTGCAATGTGGGGGTTCCCATTGCATTCCAGCAGCTCCACTGCATGTTCATTTCCAAGACCCTTTTGGATAGAGAGGGCCAGGAACCAGGTTATAAAATCATCCCTCCTCATATTTCGTTGTTTAAAGGAACAGATTCGCTGATGTGCCCAATCACGCTCAGCTTGTAGCTTGAGATATTTTTTGATCTCTGCCTTGATATTGTTCCAGGTGGGCCAGTGACCAGTGGTATAGCATTTCTGGAGCTGGAGTATAACTTGGGTGTATTAACCCGTTGCAGGTCCTTTTAGTCAAGACAGCACAGTTGTTGCAATTTTGAAATCATCAGCAAACATGTTCCATTTCACCTTGATCCAGATTTAGAGCTTAATCCACCATTCAGCAAATTTAGCCCGGTCTCCCTTGAAAGCGCCGGGGTCAGCAACAATCTTGACTTTCTTGTTAAATTTTTGCTTGACAGTTACAGCATTAACATCCACTGTTTGTCCTTGCAACAACATATTAACTTGTTTGCCAAGGGAGAGCGAGAATACAAAGACTTCATGTCAGGCAAATGGGCCTAGAAGCAGGCAGACAAGATTTCCACTGATCCAACAACTCATGGCTCATTATTTGTGCCAGTCATTCTAGGCAGCAATAAGACCACGGTTTCTGTTGCAACAGGCCAAAACAAGTATTATTCACTGTATATTTCAGTGGGAAATGTTCATAACAATGTCCAGCAAGCACATAGGAATGCTGTAGTGTTGCTGGGCTTTCTAGCCATCCCAAAAAGTATGTTACATTTATTTTTTACTTTTTCTCTTGCATATACTAAAGCCAGGATTATTTAGCTGATAAAAAGTATGCAAACAATCCAAAGTTTTGCAGGTTTTGGAGACAGCTATTTCATACATTAATGTCACGTATTCTTCAAGGTCTCAAACCTGGGATGTTAGTCCCAGAGATTGTACGCTGTGCCAACATGCACTTAAGGCATGTCATTTATGGTATTGGGCCATACATTGCCGACTATCCAGAGCAAGCTCTTCTTGCATGCATAGTTCAAGGATGGTGTGCTCGGTAAGTACATCTATTTTTTATACCACTATTCAGACTATATTCAGACTAATCTCACCTGCTTAGTTGTATTGCGTTACCCAACAACCTCGACGGTGAAGGTGGCCAACACTATGATCATACAGAGGTCCTTGCTGACTTCCTTGATCTGCATGTCTTACGGGATCAATATGGTATTGTGAGCAACATTGTAGTACATCATTTTTTCTCTCACTTATGAAAATCATGCTGACTGTTGTCATAAGCCATTCACCCATGATTTTCCTTGTGCTGACATCCACGAGATCCTGGCTCCCGACCTTCTTCACCAAGTCATTAAAGGTACCTTTAAGGATCATCTTGTGACTTGGGTGGAGGATTATCTCAATCTAATATATGGCAAAAAGCATGCTGAAGAGATCTCAGATGACATTGACCGGTGGTAAGGTTCTTTTTACGTTGAAATTACCAAAGTAACATATACTAAGATGATTCACTAGGATTGCAGCAGCTCCATCGTTTTCTGGACTTCAACAATTTCCACAGGGCCGTGGATTCAAGCAGTGGACTGGCGACGACTCAAAAGCCTTGATGAAAGTCTATCTTCCCGCTATCGAAGGGTACGTCCCACCGGATATAATATGCACATTCCGTGCTTTTTTAGATTTCTTCTACTTGGTCCAGCATGATACTTACAGTGACAGCAGCATTCAGCAAGTGCAAGACACAGGCAAAGATTTTCACCGGACCCGTGTTATCTTTCAGACACTGGGTGTTTGGCCAACAGGTTTCTCTCTTCCCCGGCAACACTCAATCCAGCACTATCCCCTACTCATTTGCATGTTTGGCTCTCCAAACGGCCTTTGCTCCTCAATCACAGAATCAAGACAAATCACAGCTGTGAAAGAACCATGGCACCGCTCGAGTAGATATGAGGCGCTTGGCCAAATGTTATTAGTCAACCAGCAACTTGATAAACTTGCAGCTTCTTGTGTAGATTTCACAATGCGCGGCATGCTGACAGGTAGCATATTCAATTATGCAAACAACTACCACGACAATACTATTGATGAAGCTACGAGAGCTGTCAACACAAATGCAGGCTCAGAGCCACATATTGGCGGCTTGGATTATGATATTGAAGACCCCGACAACAACAACAACAATGACAATGTCAATTACAACGATAGCGGGCCAGTCCCAGGCCCAATAACAGCCAGTCGTCAGTTCGGCGTTGTATGTTTAGTCTCTTCCATATACACACTTGTACTAATATATTTTTTCTACTAGTTCGTCAATACTCAACCAAATGTTATGAGCTCAGTCTGCAGCTCAATCAGCCCCGCCTAGTTGAGTTGATTCGGTGGTTTCTCTACAGCCAAGCACGCATCAATGATTGTGATGCACCTTCAGCCTTCGATATACCACTGCATCAGTGCCCCACATTCAACTCAAGGGTAGTCGCAACACATTCAGCCATTGCATATTTTATGCACCAAGTGATAATAGTGGGGTTGGTGGTATGCGCCGAGAAACAATTTGAGTTACACCTCTGTGGAGAAAATGTGCGGCTCACTATGACTATGCATTTGTTGAGCGTGATCCTTCAATCACAGGAATCAGAGGACTCGACGTTGTTCAAATCTTCGCATTTCTTTCTTTCTCTCATAATAACACAACTTACCCTTGTGCACTTATACAGTGGTTTTTTCATATTTTAGATGAGCCAGATGAACTCACTGGGATGTGGAAGGTCCAGCCTGATACGAATAACAACGCATCACCCAGTCTTGAAATCATTCATCTGGACTGTATATTTTGTAGTGCACATCTCATGCCAGTGTTTAGTGAATATGGTCACTGCTTTATTCCATCTGACATTGATTTTACTAATTCGCTAGATAGATTCTCTACATTCTACATAAACAAGTATATTGATCGTCATGCCTTCGGGCTTGGCCAACTTGACATGTAACTTGTGGGACTTGTTTTATATCTCATGTATTTACACTACACTTGAACTACCCTTCGCTCAACTTGTCTGAAGGATTTTGCTTAGACCAACCCAGATATTCTTGCCTCATCTAAATTAAACTTGAAGGTTAGTTGACTCGCTTTTTGTATCGCTTGATAGAACTTTAATCCCTTACAATGCTTGATTAGTCTTGAAAGTCAGTAAAGTGTGATCAAGGTGTGTCAAGAAATTTGACACTTTACTGATGACTAAATTATCATTTTTTCTATCTTATTTTCTGATAGTATAAAAGTGACAAATTATGACATTTGTTTATAGTATGAGAAACATGCATTGGCCAGGGCTTGAACCTGGGACTCCAGCTTTCATGGTCTGGTGCTTTACCAACTAAGCTACCAAGGCGTACTTGGAAAGCATACTGATTGGTTGCATGCCCAGAAGGTCCAGAATCACTGTACACGGGTGCAGATCCCATTGTGTTGTGATAAAAAGTACACCCTTGACAGCTCTTTAAAGAGGTTCCTGCACCTTAGTAGATGACAATGTATCTAAAAGACTGTCTCTTGTCAGGATCATCAGTAAAATGTAAAATTCCTTACTATGTATTATACGCCTTAATGACCACGAATAAGGCAAATTAAGACAAGAACATTAATCCATGAAAAAGCAGGACTAAGCTGACCCGCCGTCTTGAAAAATTCTTAGAATATATTGTCACACTTGGAAATAAATAATAAATCTAAGTGAAACTCAGCCGCTGCCCAAGAGGCTGTAGAAACAACTTATTATTTACCTAAGTGAAATTACAACAGATGTTAGTTTAAGGTGATCTCTAATAAATGTAATGTAACATACCTCAGCCGCTGCCAGAGAGGCTATAGAAACGACTGAGGTATTCCTATACTAAACCCCCTACTACTTATAGTCAGAGGTGCTACTTGCTACAGTATAATGACTCCTAGGAGAACAATGGTGACAATGGCTGCTTTAGCAGTGACCGGGTTTATCTGGTTTTGTCAACAAATTCAAAAACATTTTTAAGACACGTCTAAGACTTCGATATCACAAATTTACAGGTCCATTAAAGTAAAAATAAGAGCAATAAGCAGAGCATGACAAGGGTTATCAGCACAAAAGCGGCAGATGGCCAGTAAATAAGATAGAAATGTATGTAATTAATAGGAGAGGAAAACCTTGCTTAGATGTTCACCAAGCATTCATGAGGGTTGGTGTGAGTGTCCTTGGTGAACTCAGTGTTCCGTTTAGTAAACACCAAGGCCTTGTGGGTAATCTCTTCTAGTGAGGAAACCTTGAGGGACTTGGTGGAATTATAGTACTTGCGGGTTGTTGATCCCCAGTTCATGTCCAAAAATCTATTGTGTGTGGCAGTCTCCTTGCCAGTTGACTTATTGAGCTTTGGCAATGGCTTGGCATACAGCTTCAAGTTTACTGCCTCGTCCATCCGAGTCTCAGTGATCTGATCCTTTGGTTCCCACAGTATTTCTCTATTTTCCCACAAAGTGAACACATGCTCAACCTAGGAAGAAGTTAGTGACAAAATAAATAAAATAAAATAAACATACTGCAGCAGCGAACATAGCTAAGGCTCCTCTTGGTGGGAACTTTTCCATGTTACTAAAGTTACTGTACGTTCCATCCACCTGATGTTTTTCAACATCAATAGCACCGTCAATTGAGTTTAAATGAGTTGTGAATGTCTGAAGAATAAAAGGAGATTGTAATAAACCATGGTGCTCCTAGAGATAATATAAAAATTAGTACTGTGATGATAGATTAGAAGTGAATTGAACTTACCAAAGCCTTCTTTCCAACCTCCAAAAAAAGAAAAGCCAGGTCCTTCAACATGCTTTTGGCGAATTCCTGTTGCATTTCATAATTATTGAAATCTTCTTTGGACTCAAAAAATATTTCCATAGTCATGACTGCAGCTGACCCAAATCCTGCACACTATTCAGAAATGTATTGTCCAAGCTAAAATGGGATCATGAGAATATATTAGCAGCAAGATAATGTAGACGCACCTCTCAACAGACTGCATCACTGGCGTTGACCTTGTAAGGATTGTCCAGGAATACAGCATCCCATGTTGCTTGAATTGCATCTAAGGCCTTTGGATGTTACAATTGACATACCAGCACCTACTTACACTCCACTTTTGTACTCTTACCCCTCACTTTCCAAGTCACATGACTGATCATGTGACCATTGAATTTACTTTACATTTCGGACTTTTCATAGTCACATGCTAGACATCGGACTTTAAACTTTATTTACAACTGTACAGTACCTCATGTATTTTAGTATATATACTGGAGCAATACATGGGGAGGGACTCAGCGAGTCCTCCTGTTGTATACCAACAAACTCTCTGCAGCCTAAGGGGTAACCACTCCCCATTCACTACCTTTATAGTGTGTTCCTGTGTGCGCCAGAGTAACTAACTCTTGGTTGTTACATTGGATTGCTTATGTTCCATGGGTTTTCTACGTGCCCAGCCACTTGGAAAAAGTAGGGACAAAAACTGAGCGCCAATAGCCACCCTGGAGGCATCCATCAGGCAAGTCACAATTCTTGGTCTTTCCAGCTGAGTTTACAGACTTAATATGTTTTGTGATTGGCGCATATCCCTCTTCAACTTTCACAAGACTCTGAAAATAGATACAAAAAAGTTATAACTCATACACCGCTCTGGCAGAGAGATTTGCAAATTCAATATAAAAATTAACCCAACTTACTAAAACAGAGTCCAATGGTCGCTTTTTCCCAACTAGGTTTTCATGCTCTCCTATGTCCAGCTCATCTGTTAAACATCCAGCTTTATACATATAAATTCCCTCATGATCTTTGTTTGCCTTCCTTTGAGTGGTTGTGGCAGGGGCTGATGCAGTTGTGAGAGCAGTTGAAGTAGTTCATGCTTGAGAATTTGCAATGCTGGAACAAGAACATCTGTTAAAAGGTGTGGATACCTGACTGGGAGTACCTGCTAGAGCAAGGCCTTTTACTGTCTTCTTCGGATTTGTTATATCAACCTTAACATCAGTAGCCTATGATTTAATGTAGTGGCAGAAACCATCTTGTAATTCTGAGTCTTTGTTGAGCATTGATAACCTAAATTCATGATACAACAGAGTGGATTGAGTTAACACAAGCATCATATTGGATGTAATAATAATAATAAAAGATGTAGATCAATAATAGAACCATCAACATACCTGGCATGCGGCAGTAGTTTTTTCCCATCATGATGACAAGTTGCCTTAAGGGACTATTTACTGCCATCAGAAGTAGTATGCTTGCAGAAAACCTAAACCAACTCTCTTGCTGCTACTAACTTCTTCTTCTTTCCACTACCAAGCTGTTCCTCCTCACTGAAATCAATAACAACCACACTGCCTTGGGTAGGACTTTCACCATCTGAGGCAACATCCATATAGAAGCCAGTTGGATCCTGTGACTCTTCCTCCCGCTGTGTGTAATTTATTTCTTCTTCATTGTCACTTCTTGCTGATACCCTTCCATCTTCACATCACAGATTTGCAAGATTTGTCTGTCAAGGTAAGCTCCAGTCACTTTCCTATGTGCCTTTATCATCTGATACTTGATATACAGCTATCTACATTTTATCCTAATGGATGCAAAAGGGATGGAGTTTATATATACATTCCCATGTCATCTATTCCTCCAGCAATCAATATACAAAATGAAGATGGCACATTGATGGCATTCATATGCCATTCAATGCCTAGGCATATGAAGACAACTCTAGTGGCCCACCTCAAGGCTAGCTTTGATGGGTTGCCAGTATTCTCCAGTGTTCTGGGTAGTGACAAACCTTTCAAATGTCTCCACTTCTCCTGGTGGAACAGATATGGGACTCAGGTATATTCCCCCCCCCCCCCCATTTCTCTCTATATCACTCACATAAAAACATTGATCAAGGGTTGTGGGGCACCTATTGATGCACACCCACATGAATTAGACGTCACTAACGAAACCCAGATGATCCCTTATTTGTCAAAGGAGGGCTCAGACAATGAGCAGCTTTATTTGAACTTGCAGGATGCTTTTGCAGATGTTTTCCAATGGATTTCTGATGTTGTAAGATTTCTGCTATTTGTTTCATGCCTAAATTTCTCTGATGTATGTGTTTCCTAGATGGAATTCTGCCTACCAGATGAATACTCTATGCTAGCCAAGATAGTTGGTACACTTCCTGGAAAACCAGGATCTCCAGTCACTCCTTTTTTATCTCTTGTTATTAATATTAATGTGAGCACCACCGCTCATAGGGATGGTAAGGATCACATTCTTTGCCTTGTCCTTCCACTGGGAGATTTTACAGAGGGTGCTCTTATGTTACATAAGCAGGGATTTATTCTTGAACTGAAGAGTGGAGACTTTGCCATTTTCAGATCTAAGGAGTCAACACACTTTAATTTAGATTATCAGGGTGAGAGAGCCTCATTTGTCTTATACACAGATGGTCAGTTGAGGAATTGGGTAGAAAATAGAAATGGCTGAGAGGGGAATGCATTCTTTAAGTGGATGTAGCTTAAAACTTAATATTAGTTTATTTGGGTTGCTTGTTTTGACTTACAGGTTTTAGAAGGGATAGAGGGGACGCAGGTAATGTGTCATTTTGTGGGTCCCAGTATGGTTTGTTATTGCTTATTTATTCTGAATTACTATTCTGCTGAAGACACATTTAGGTCTTGCCATTTTTGCTAGTTTTTTTTTGAGGACTTCAATGCCTAGAGTTACATGGTCCAAACAATCTACTGTTCCCGGGACTAGGGGCAGAGGTTTAGCAAATGATCTAGTGACAGCATCTTCTCCATCACCACCTCCTTCAACCCAGCCTAGACAGCCTAGACAGCCCCAGCTACATCAAAAGAAAAAGGTTTTTCTTATTTGTTCTACACCAATACCTTATTATTTACAATTTTTAGACTACTTTTGCAAGACCTAATGCCACAGCACCCAGCAAAGAAGATGGAATCCTGCCCGGGGCTCTTCTAGCAAGAAGAAAGGCTGCATTAGCCTCAGAAGCTGAGGCAGAGAAATCTGGTATGTGATCTTACTCTTAAGGGCACAAAAACTGAATACCTATTTTCAGCTATGCGTAAGAGAGTAGCAGCAATGTTGGCTGATGAAGAAGATTCTGAAGGAGATGACTTACATGGCAAGAAAATATGTCTGAATGGTGATGATAATGACAACAATGATAATGAGGATGTTGCTGATGATAATGACAATGCTGATGATAACAAGAATATGATAGATAATATTATGGGTCCTGCAGAAATATCTAGTGATAATCAAGATAATTCTGTAGTATCTCCTTTATAGCCTCTATCAGATGATAATGAGGAGGAGGAGGAAGAGGAGGAGGACAGTTCCCCACAAGAGTTGTGGATGATAATGAGGTAAGACTGTTGTTGCCTTGAGAACATTTATTTACTTGCCTACAGGTTGTAAGAGGAACAGATTGTCCCACTGTTTCTACATCTACATCTACTATGTCATGCAGCCCCAGCATCATTTCTCTTCCAAAATCTTCCACTGCAAAACCAAAGCTTCTTCATTCTATGGCCTGCCCTATCAACAAATGCCTTGCAAGCCTGGCTCACAAAGCTATGAGGCTTTTTACAGTCACAGAAAAAGGATTTCCAAACCCCCTCAGTTGTCATTCAATATGCTGGGATTTGTTGGTTAAAGCCACAGCAGCAGAGAATAACAGTGGCCTAATGGACAAAATGAAGGAGATACAAGACAACCAGGTCCTCAAGTCTCAACTACTACAATATGTGAGTTAAAACCCCTTCATATATACCCATACCGATTATCACTGTAAATACAAATGTGGAAAGGTTCTACACAGGTTAGAGGGGAACATATTTCCAAAGCTAGAATCAGTGTACCCCCTATGTATGGCATCAAAAACATTCACAAGGACAAACTAAGTGATACAATCTATTGAATCATAAACTCAGGAGCTTTTATCAATAACACCATAGATTTAAAGGTGAGTTATTTTAAAGCTTTATTGTTATACTTATACTAGCTGCAAATATACAGGAGAAGACATCTGACACAAGCCAACCTTGGAAAAATGATATCATCAAAATTCTTTTTCAAGCACAATAGTGGGGTCCCAAAGGCAAAGGTAGAAAGTATGGTTAAAAAAATAATCCATATCTACACAATCTCCCTACTTTGGCTCTAGTAGCATGCTCTGTAAGTGTTTATATCTTTATTTAAATAAAACTGATGATCAAATTTATTTACCAGATTGAATGTGCTCTACTAGGTGCTATTAACAACACTACAATAGAATTCCCTGAAACAGCATTTTCTGCTAGGTACATCACCTTAATCACCATAAATCTATACTAATTATACTTTTACAAGGTGGAATCATCATTATATGATGTTGTTGGAAATATTTCAGAAATGTTCTCCTACATACTTGGCAGCTGTATTTGATGAGATTGATGAATATGTTTGGTAAGAGCTTACTACAAATTCATTATCATTCAAAGCTTTTTTTTAACCTCAAGTATTTTTGTAGGAATGATTGTATAACAGTGGGGTAATCTGATGTATCTAAGCTTATGTTTGATTTTGATGCTTTAGAGGAAGCAGAAAAAGCATCCAAATCATAATTACAAATATTACAATAGTGCTGCAGCATTTTAAATGTTTAGAATCAATATGATTTGCTTTTTTAGTGCTTTTTTTTGGATATATACTGAGTATGGATCGATATAATTGCATTTAGAGTAAATTATAGTGAAAAAGTGCAAGGTCATTTGTGTTTTAACGACTATGCTATAAAACACTTTTGATGATATATCAATACTCTAAACTGTGTAAATATCAATAAAAATGATATTTATTGATCTTTATGCAGTTTAGAGTAAGGGACTGTGCAAAAATCACACTTATAGATATAAGGGATATTTTTGCTTTTGTTACATTTATATCTAAATCATGTTTTCCTAATGTAGATCAACAAATAGCAAGTGGGGTCCCCCAGTTACATTTTTTTACATTTACAAAGAGAACAAGTTGACATGTCGTTGCAACAACAACCCAATGTCCACACTCTGTTGCACAATATGCATGCACAGATTTTGACATTAACCATGCAGCCCCCTGAATTGGTTGAACAAACATTCAATAAGAAAGTCAAGATCATCGCTGACCCCGGCGCTTTCAAAGAAAACCAGGCTAAATTCACTGAGTGGTGGATCAAGGCTGTGACACATTTACCAATGACTTTGAGATAGCAACAGCTGTGCTATCAAGACTAAAAGGACCTGTGGCAGTTTGATACGCCCAAGTACAACTCCAGGAGTGCTACACTGCCAATCACTGGCCTACCTGGGACAATCTCAAGGGGGAGATTGAGAAATATTTCAAACCCCAAGCTGAACGTGACTGGGCACACCAGCAAATCTTTTCCTTCAATCAAGGAAACATGAGGACAGATGATTATGTAACCCAGTTTCTGGCCCTCTCTATCCAAGGGGGTCTAGGTAATGAACATGCAGTGGAGCTGCTAGAAAGCAATGTGAACCCCCACATTGCACAACAGCTCTATCTGCAAGATATGAGAAATGAGAACCTCTCAGAAGTGGCAGAAGAGGTTCGCAACATTGATAGAGCCATGGAGCTCTACAAAATGCAACTTGGTGGTGGGTCCACCACTAAAAACAACTATTCCCAGAGATGCCCTGGGTTATCAAACCAAAATCATAATCACTCCCACGGGCTCACGCTGTTTAGGCTGCAGCCAGGACAGGGTGCTCCTATGGATATTGGTGTGGTCCAAGGCGGACAGATGCGCAGATTCAAGGGCAACTGTTACAACTGTGGCCAAGAGGGACACATGTTTTGAGACTGTAGAAATGTGGTGCAGGCCACCCAACAAAAAAATAACCAAGGGCACCAGGTGTGCAAATTAGAAACGGAGAAGCCGGACAATTGGCTCAATACTCTGGCCGGTACAACAAAATCTGGGCCTTCTTCTACAACCAGCAAGTTGCTGAGATGAAGGCCCAGGGAAAAGAGTTCGGAGCTTAGGTCACTTGGGTGCCTTCGCTCCTATTAATGATGAAGTAAACCACAACAAGGTGGCCCCTGCTCCGGGGTGTTACATGAGCAATAAAGGAAAGGGGGTGGCTCCCCAATCTGTAAATAAAATGCTAAATCTATTATCTGAAGTATGTACTTGTATGAAGAATTGTGATTGTAATATTTATGATACTACCGCTGCACCAGTGTCTCCCTTGGAGCGTGGGAACGGGCCCTAAACAATTTTGGTTTTTGGAAAAATTTCTTTCGATCTGCGATTGTATTGCATCACAGTCATAGTAAGCAAAACTATTCATATTTTACTCTTCGCTTCAGTTACATCTGTGTTATATGACGCTGTGGAAACTTCCTAGGTTTTCTGATGCCACTGCCATCTCTAGGACTTGGATAAGATATGTTCTGCCAGAATGTCAGAAAAAAATATCAAAGCTGATCAGGCCTTACGCAAGCTGATTCAACCTTATGATCTGATCAGCTTGAGTTAAGGGACTGATAAAACCTTATCAAGACCAGATTATATTTGCGTCAAATCTGGAGAGGGAATGTTAGGCCTTATTAAATGATGAGTTACAATTAGATATGTCAGGCTGAGAACATATTAGTTCACTGTCAATCGGGTGGCATATATGATGTAATTGTAGAATTGAAAGCAGAAGAGAATGACAACAGTCAATTGCTGAATCGTAAAAAAATATCAGTGTCTAGTGTGTTGTTCAAGAAAAAACGGCCTTCTTTGAGATCAAACACCCTTATCATATGGGCTCCCCAAATAAAATATTGTGGGTTTACGAGCTTGCTTTCTCCCTCATCATACAGGCAGGCACCCCTCCATTTTGTTTTGAACTTTCCATTGCAGATTTTGAATGTCTTCACAAGAGCTATATTGCAAGGCCCAGAATCCAGAAAGCATCAAAACAGCCCAACGAGCCAAGCCGGTATGGGGAATGGTGTGTCCGTATTAATGAGAACACAATCATATTGTTTTTCCTGGTTAAAATATGGGTTACATTGTAAAATGGAATGGAGCTTGTCGTAAGATATGGATTTGTAAGGATCAGAGAAGGCCATGGACCAAAAAAAGGTCTGCACAAAAGAGCTCATATGATTTGGGTGATAAATTATTAAAAAGGGTGTTAACAGACCTTGGTAGCATGTAACCCATGCTCTTGTAAGATCCGCTTTGCTTCAGTTTTTGTTGGTGCTTGGATAGAATCAATATATAACTGCTGCATAGTCTCGGTTGATCGTGGTTCAAATTTTTGATGAATGTTGTGTAAGCCGCAGCGGTGAACCAAGCAAGCCGGACAAGGATAGTTGGCCAGAGCTGCACGGGTGGTTGTAATAGCACAATCCTCCTCACCATCAACACACTTGATGGGTATGCCTGTGTGAATTATTCTGTCAATATTGTCACCACATGACATTGCTTCACCATGACGTCCATGATCTTGTAGCGGCCCAAAAACCACCTCAAACACCTTGTGATAAACCTCTTGCTTGAAACAGGCGCATTGAACAGTTTCAGCAGTGTTGCGGTCGGATGGATCTCTAGGATCTTGAGGCTAATGAAATAAAAAATGGTTAGAATAAGGATCTGAGAAATGAAACGCATCACAGGCATATAGCCAATAAGGGCACCACCGCCAATTCCAGAAGTGTTTTGTACCAACCGTGGCAGAAAAAGAGGTCAAATTATAATAGGGTGTTTTTGCACCCTTTTGGTTACATTGCCTTTATCTAGCCAGAGTGAAATGGGGAGAAAACAATGAGGTAATATATCATCTTGTGGGAGTG
Source organism: Serpula lacrymans var. lacrymans S7.9 (assembly GCF_000218685.1). Taxonomy (NCBI): domain Eukaryota; kingdom Fungi; phylum Basidiomycota; class Agaricomycetes; order Boletales; family Serpulaceae; genus Serpula; species Serpula lacrymans. The sequence continues at coordinate 178,904 of NW_006763308.1, read as the reverse complement.
AGTCCTGACAATTGATTCACCACTCTCCGGAATGAAACTAGGAGTTGATACCAAACTCATGGCCTTTGCTCTTCTCCGATCTCTCCCATGCACTCCTGAATGGCAAATATTTCAGTAAATTGTGTTCTCATAACATCTTTGGTATTCTTGGGATTACGCTCCTCATGGCCTGCCGGTCAGTATGACCCTGTGGCCCACCCCCACATGGTACCCCGGACTCCCATTCCAATACTCCTGTACCAGACTTTTAGTCCGCCATATGCTTCCCTACGCACATTCTTGTACTCCTCATGGACTCTGTAGTTTAGACATTATGACACACTCCTTGCACGTATGTTTCTCTTTTTCTAGATAATTGTCTGCATGAAATTCCATACCTACATTACAAGTTACTCCTTATGAGCTCCTACTCCTCTAACAGCATATAAGTTGTAGCTCCTGTACTCCGTTTCTGCAGTTCAAATATCAACTAGATTCCCTCACCTTTTTACAAGTCCCTTTCTAAGTTTTTCTGGTCCTTCTCTGAAGGGCCTTTACTCTACTCCCTTTTTATCCTCTATTCTCCTCCGTTCATTCCAACAAGTTAGGGACCAAGGTCTGCAGAAGGGCCTAGTGCACGAACTAAGCCAACTCACAACCTCGTACTCTGTTACTCTCTATCTCTGTACTTCAAGACTCCGATTCTCTGAAAGATCACGGTCCTGACAAAAATAGACTTTTTGAGGGACTCAAAAAGCTGTAAATATTATGTATTTATTGATACTCACTCACACTTATCACACTACAATGATTTGACCAAGTATGTCTATTCTTCACTGTGAGGTATGATGTTTGTGTAGGTAAGATCAGATGATCTTACCTAATCACACATGTAGCTAGGTATGTAGGTACTGTACAGTATTATATAAGTACCCCTCACAGGCAGCCTTTCCACAGCATCCAACACCCCCCTTTTTTGAGAAGGGATGGCATCCCTTTGTAACAACCAAGAGTGAATTACTCCGGCGCACACAGAACACACTAGAAGGAGGATGAAGTTGGGGAGTGGTTACCCCTTAGGCTGCAGTGAGTTAGTTGGTATACAACAGGAGGACTCGCTAAGGAGTCTCCTGGATCTATTGGGGTATATATACTACTACAGGTTTGTTTGAACATGTGTACTATACAGTTGATGAAGGCAGTGGCTGATGATGTCATAGGGCCTAGCCCGTATGGCCAACTCCACTGTGTGAGAGAGTTGAATCTAAAAATAAAAGAAAGGCAACGCGGCACGGGAAAGGGGAAATGCCGCGTGGCACTTAAAGTATAGAGTTGAAGCGGAGAATAAAAAGAAAGGAAATGTCCGGAAATTGTGTTATCGTAACACCCTTATCCTTGTGATCTACTTGGTGCCAGGATAGTTTACATTCACATCTATCTCCCCAGGTTCTCTACAGGACACCCTGGGAGGCCTCCTTGACTCCTGGGACATAGAATATGTCTAAGGCGGAGGAAAAGGGGATGCGTGGTGGGGAGGAGATGGGTGGAGCTGCCCTCTGTTACAATAGACACTTCCAGAACCCACTTTGGCACTCACTGTTAGTTTTGGTGATTTTGCACCTGGTTGTGCTATCTATTTTCCCTTCTTTCTAAATCACTTTCCTCTTTATTCTTTTTGCTATATTGTTCAGTATTCACTGAGCATTCTATAATTTTGCCTTTGTGGCTGATTTGTTTACCTTTGTTTACAAAACTTCGGACTAGTATTGCAGAGTCCAGTATTCCTATTCTTTAGTTACTCATACTGGACTCTAGGTACTGTACACATTCTGTACTGTCTGATAATATAGTTACTCATACTGGACTCTAGTTCTGTCCCTGTTAGCTCTTAGCAAGTGGCTAGACACTTCCCAGAAGTTCTCAATTGAACACTCACTTTACTTTGCCTGTGATTCCCACATAGGCCGGCTTCTTAGTGTTGACATTGCATGTCTGATGCAGGCCCAATTAGGCCCAAAAACACTGTTTCCCTGCCTTCTGCTGTATCTCAGCTATAATTTGAGGGACTTGGGCACAAAAATGGGCCTGGACAGAGGGGCGGCTGCAGCTTTCTGTCCTGTAATCTGGTGGTTGCTTATGGTTATACCCAATGGTGTACACGTCACCATAAGTGACGTGCAACACCATCATACTCAACAACGCGACACGTTCCCTTGCTGCATCACACAGCACTCTACCTCACACCCTCTCAGTTGGGTTAAAAATACTATTGCCATGTCAATATAGCTGGAAATAAAGATGTTTATTTATCCACCTTGTCCCCGTGAGTTGAACCGGCAGAGACGTGTAAGACATTATATAAGGTCCGTGCCAGTGCTATTGAGTCCTCCTCCTCCTCCTCCTCCTCCTCCCCCAAATCCTCTTCTGTCTTGCTCAGATCCATTTGGAGTGTCTCACCAGGCATCACCAGCAAAGGCAAAGAGGCTGATTCCAAAGATGTGGAGGGTGCAATGATGGGGGCAGGTTTGATGGTGCTCTCACCAGGGCCAGTCCAAATGCTAATACAGGTGGATACTGTACCAGAAAACCCCGGTAGTAATGCTATATCAGTTAGGTGACATAGATGGTGTTCATTGAAGCGGCCCTTTCTATTTGATGAAGGCTAATTTGGTATGCAAGGGGGGGGGCTGGAGGTACGTACTAGTTCCTTGCATTGATGTAGATACATGTCTTCATCCTGTATATATGAGACAACACGCTGAATTTCAATGTTGAGCCATTGAATTTTCTCTTTGGCCCAAAGTAGCTTGAAGTACCTATCCATTGCAAGTTGGCCTGCTGGTGTCACCAAAAGCTTCATAGACATGTCTTGTTGGGCGTCGCGCAGAAGATCAAAGTCGGCAAGAAGGTGTACTCAACAACCTGTTTCCATTCAAGGGTGGGATGTGGAGGGAACATTGCTCTAGCAGCAGTATTGTAGCGCTCAAACACTGTTCAAATTGCTGCAGAGTGCAATTGAAGTGCTTTCCCGATATGCTTATGCAAAGCATATCCTAAGTTGCACAGGTGAGTAGATAAATGGTAGGGATACTAGTGCTCACCTGTCTGCAAGCGGTTCATCTTTGTTAGCTCAAACCAGTTCCTTGAGTTGGTTGACCGCCCTTTGATATTTGCGCATAACTACCAATCTTCCTGAGTGCTACCATTCCAACTGTTCTGGCTTCCAAAAATCCACTACACCCAACAAGACTTCTAGCTTATGCACAGTCTTCAAACACCCATTGTAGTCTTCCAAGGCATATCACCTAGCCATTTTGCGCTTGCATTTCCCCACCTCTCCGACATTGCACTCGGACCCAGCCTTGTTGATAGATTCTAGGGCCGCGCCAAGTCGCTGCCTAGAAACTGTCAGTAAGTAGTTTGAAAAACACAAAACAAAGACTTACTTGCTTGCCTGTAGATCAATTAGCTTCTGCCAATATTCTGTCTGGAGGGTTTCTTCCTGTAGTTATTTTTGCAATCCGGTCAGGTAGCCTGTTTCTTCTTTCAGCCACTCAACAAAGACACTTTCATCTTTGATACCTAGGTCCTGCATTGTGGCAGGCAGCATCACATGTCTGCCCACAAGAATATCCAAGGCCTGCCTGTAGTTGTTGTATAGGAACGTTGCTGGCGGGGCAAAGCTGTTATTTCAATAGCAGGGTGTAAGATATTAAGCACTTACTCAGGTTCATATATACTTCAAAGTATTTCACACTTACTGTGACATGCATTCTATTCCAGAAGAGCAACACTGCCCAATATCTCCCACTTTCCTTATCATTTTTATTGCCAGCTGCAACGGATCATACTCCAGATTGTCTCTTGCTAACTATGCTGCAGGTCTACATGCTTGGTATTTATTACATGGTTACAACTGGTTAATTGACAGGGACTCACAGATCCCAAACAAGTGTTAGGAAATCACCTGCACATAAACACTGCTGATAACACAGACCACCTATTTGCCTGGAGACATGCCAAAGGCCTGCGCCTGCTATTCAAGAAAGAATTCACAAAATGTCTTTCTGTAATTTTCAACACCAAAAACCTCACTAAACTTAAGGATCACAGTGTTCTCATAGGTGGAACACTGGAATATTTGCTTTGAGGAGTGCCGTTTGACGTAGTAAAAACAATGGAAGGTGGTCAAGTAAAGCTTTCACTTTGTACTTACAAGACCATGCAAACATTCTAGCACCTTGCTCCAAGATTTGTCATCTCTAGATCCTTTCACAAGGTACACTTTTCCACTGGTGCAATAGTTCACAATTTCTAGTAAAATAATTATACTCCTACAAGACAGGTCTCAAGTTTCACTTCATGCATTGTTTGGGATACAGCTCACTCAATACATTTTTCAAGGCATGTTTTGGATCAAAAAGCCCAGATGGGTTTTCACCCAAAAATTAATTAATTAATTTTACAACATAGATCAGATGTTTAACTCCTGATCCCCCATTCTTAACACAGAATGTTGAATACACATAGATATTAATCCAGCAAACCATCAATAAACAAGGCAGTATAAAAGTTGAAAAATGTTGGAATTGTGGGGCTCAGGCAATAAACCTTTGAAAATGGCAATAATACACTGTACAAAGTATATAAATTAGTCACACAAAAATTGTGATGATGACAATTACCTGTAAAAGATCCTCAAAGTTGTGCACAGCCACTGACTTCAATTTAGAAGAATTTTGAGCAAAACATTGGATTGTATCCTGTCCAGAGGTAGGATCCTATTCATAACTAGTGAATATCAGCCTAACCTGAAAAGAATTTCAATTAAAACTTACTGAGCATCTAATAAATCTGTTGCATAAGTTTCAGTGCTATTTAAAATCCTGAGAAGGTGAATAAAGACCAATCTCCACACCCCTAACTCAAATTCATGTACGAGATTAACAGCAATCATTGAATATAAATTAAACCCAAAAGGGCTTAGGGCTCGTAAGGCAACTCTGTTTTTCCTGAAATTCCCTTTTTTTTCCAGCCACAATCTACTGGAATGCTGTCAGAGAGATAGATAGGCATCTATTCTATGAGCCTATAAGTGGGTAGGTATTATACTTCCATCAACCTCATATATAGAGCAAAAAAATGCAGGGCCTACAGCCCAACCCTTAATAAAACTAAGTGAAACTCAGCCGCTGCCCGAGAGGCTATAGAAACAACTTTATTATTTACCTAAGTGAAACTACAATAGATGTTAGTTTAAGGTGATCTCTAATAAATGTAATGTAACATACCTCAGCCGCTGCCCGAGAGGCTATAGGAACGACTGAGGTATTCCTATACTAAACCCCCTACTACTTATAGTCGGAGGTGCTACTTGCTACAGTATAATAACTCCTAGGAGTATAATTGTGCCCATAGGAGAACAATGGTTACTCCATGGAGTGGTGGCTATGCTCCATGGAGAACAATGGCTGCTTTGGCAGAGACCGGGTTTATCCAGTTTTGTCACTCCCACTTGAGTGCAACCGTAGTCCCATAGCTTTAGAAAATTTCCAGTATTTTTCATGAGTGAGGGGTTTAGTGAGAACGTCTGCAACCATATCTCCTGTAGGAACGTATCTGATTACTGCCTCTCCCTTTGATACTAAGTCATCTCGGATAAAATGATATTTCTGTTGAATGTGTTTTGTGCGAGCACGGAACTGTGAATCTCGTGTAAGAATGATAGCTGCTTGATTGTCACAGTGCAATGTTGTAGGTCCATTTTGAGCATGTCCAATTTCTTCAAAAAATGTCCGAAGCCATACAAGGTGTTGTCCAGCATTGCTCAATCCAATGTACTCTGACTCTGTGGAGGATAAAGCTACCATGTTTTGTCTTTTGCTTGTCTATGAGATTGCTCCTGGGATGGTGATAAAAACAAAGCCTGATGTTGATCAAGATGTGTCTGGGTCTCCAGACCAATCTGCATCTGAATATCCATAGAAATCCATGTCCATGGAAACATCTGTGCCATCATATTGTAGTTCCATATCCCTGGTTGCTTTCAGATATTGGAGGACACATTTTGCAGCTTCCCAGTGATGGCTCCTTGGAGCTGAGCTATGCCTGCTTAGTATTCCAATGATGTAGGCAATGTCTGGGCGGGTTCCGAGCATGGTATACATGAGGGAGCCTACAATTGAGAGGTGTGACACTTGACGCCCTTCAATATGCATCTCGTGTTGCACAATATCTTCCCCTGGAGCATTTGCAAGGAGTTTTGATCCATGTGCCATTGGTGTCCATACTGGTTTGCAGTTTTTCATTCCAGTATGCTCCAGGACTGTGTCAATGTATTGGCGTTGCAATAGGGATATTGTTTTGTTTGAACGATCACGTTGGATTTCTATTCCGAGGATGTATTTTGCTTCTCCAAGGTCCCACATTTTGAATATGGATTCAAGTTTGGCTTTTGTGATATCCATCAATTTTCGGGATGAAGCTCCTAGGAAGAGGTCATCTACATAAACAACAACAAAGCATATTTGTTTGTTGTCCCGGAATACATAGAGACATGTTTCTGCATTTGGTCTTGTGAAACCGAGCTCCTGGAGCTTGGGATCAAAAGTTTTGTTCCATGTACGACCAGCTTGTTTTAACCCGTAGATGGATTTCTTTAATCTCCAGCAGTATCCAGGTTGGATAAGAACACCCCCTGGAGGAAGCATGTACAGTTCTTCTTCAAGTTCTCCATTGAGATAAGCTGTGGATACGTACATTTGATCAAGTTCTAGTTCGTACTTTGCTTCCAGGGCTAGAATAATTCGGATTGACTCTAAGTTTGCAACCGGAGCAAAAACCTCCTGGTAATCAATCCCCTTCCTTTGAGTAAAACCTCATGCAACAATCTGGAGTTTGTATCTCTCAATGTTTCCATTTTTGATCAAACTTGATCCAGAACACAGGTTTTGATGTGATGGGTTTTACTCCCTTCAGAAGTGGAACAGTGTCATATACTGCATTAGTATTGAGACTTAGGAGTTCCTCCTCCAAGGCAGACTTCCATAATTCTCCATCCGGATGTGATAAGGCTTCCTTTAGTGTCCTTGGAAGGTCTGTGTTAGATGGACCGGTACTTGCTATTCCAGCAAAGAATGTCTCCTCTGTATCAGACATTTCTTCATAAACCTCAGGAGTGTTAGGTTTCTCCATGGAGTTGTCATGCTGCTCTTTTTGAGACTGTTCCTTATCTAGAGTCCTTTGATAATCTCGGTTTTTGTCTGTAGGACGGGTCTGGCGACTGCTTCTGTGTACTCCTAGGATTTCAGCAGGCATGACTGCTCTTTTAGGAACTTTTGCAAGTACTCCAGGGAGTAGACGCATTTGTGTATTTGTTGCCCCACTCACTCCTGAAGGTGTTGAATCACTCCTCAGAGGCATTGGATGACTCCTTGGAGGTGTTGGATGACTCCTTGGAGGTGTTGCATGCCTTCCAGAAGCCGATCCAATGGACAAGCTGTCTAGCTGTACTTGGACTTTTTCCACATCAGCTGGCTGTATGTTGAGGGGCTGTCCTCCCACTGACTCTACTTTGGCTTTCCGTTCTGAAGATGGCCAGTGTTCAGGTCTTGGTTGTAGAGTCTGTTGTGGAGGGTGTCTTAGCTGATCAGGTGCTCCCACTGCTCTCGGAACGTCTCCACGGAGGTATTGCCCCACTGCTCTCAGAACATCTTCATGCTAATATGGTTCCATTGCTTTTGAAACATCTCCTTGGAGATGTGGTTCCATTTGCAATTCATTTGGATCTCGGATCCGAGGGTCAGGATCATCCTCCTCCAATGTTTTTTGGTCTGGATAGTGAGCATTCTCTGGAATGAGTCCCTCCCACTGATCTGTGCTAGTGTCTGTGTTCCAGGGAGCAGTGTCATCCTTTTGTACCTTTCCAGATTCATTGAATATGACATGCCGACTGGAAAACACAGTCCGTTTTTCAGTGTCTAGGAGTTTGTAGGCTTGCTTTCCATGTGTGTAGCCAATCATTATGGCTTTGCACCCCTTGGAGTAAAGCTTCCCTTGCCTTTTGTCTTTTGGAATCAAGGCATATATTTGGCATCCGAAAGGGGGAAACAAAGTTGGATCAACGCTCCTTTTAAACAGTATTTCATATGGGGTCTTTCCATGGAGTCCTGATGCTGGGCTGCGTGCTGTGATATATGCAGCTGTTTGCATGGCATCTACCCAAAATAACTTTGGGAGCTTAGAATCATGGAGCATAGTGGTTGCTAATATAGCCAATGTCTGATTCATGCATTCTGCAATGCTATTTTGTTTTGGAGTATCTGCAGCTGTAGTTTCTTGGATAACACCATCTCCTCGGAGTTGATTTTTGAATGCATTGCCAGTATATCCTCCTCCCTTATCACTCTGGAGGAATTCTGTGTACAGTGGAGTGAAGTTTTCTTCTCCCAAATGAATCCGGAAGAATGTTTGGACATCTTCTTTCCATTGCTTGTATTGTTCCTGCTTCACTTGTATGTTTTAGGAAATATATCCATGGAAATTTGGAGAAATCATCTACAATGGTAATCCAGTACCAAAAACCCTCCCTGGAAGTTGGTTTGATTGGTCCTCCAACATCTGTGTGCACAATTTGTATGGGGCGCTTGGCTCGGTTTCCTCCAGTGGACTTGAAAGGTAATTTCTTCATCTTTCCTAAAGCACAAGGTTCACAAAACTCCGGGGTTCCGGTAAGGGTGTCTATGTCCTGGAGCTGTCCTTTTGTAACCATTCATTGCAAGTGGTCCATTCCAATGTGTCCCATTCTCCTGTGCAATAAATTTACATCTACTGCTGCAAAAGCTGACTCCGGGTTGATTTTGGGTTTTGCTTGGATGTGGTAAAATCCTCACTTGTGTAAGGCAGTGAGGATAAGTTCCTCCTTTTTCCGAACTTCACAAGCATTTGACCCTGCTGGAAAAAGTGTTGATAACCCCGTTTTGGACAATTTGTGGACAGAGACGAGTGCTAACATGAAGTTTGGCACAAGTAAGACATTTGACAGTGCAATATTGTAGTCTTTTTTGCCAACAGTTGCTTGTAGGATAGAACATGGTATGTTCCTGGCTCAAACCAGGAGCGGTGAGGGACCATGTGAGATGTTGCTCCGGAGTCAATAACAATTGTTGTTTTGGTCTTATTGGGTTCTGACACAAGGTAAGCTTGAATGCGTTTAGCAAGTAGCTTGGAAATATGTACATGTTCCAATGCAATATGACTCTGTTCCTTCTCGGAGTCAGATCCAGATGATTGCTCCGCTGTATTTGCCTTCTCCTTCTCTTTTCCTTTATCCTTGTGTCTTTCCTTTCCCTTTTTCCTTTGACCTTTTTCAGCTGACTGAAGTGTTCGACACTCCAAGGTGTTGTGTGATTTGACTTTGTGGAAGTCACACCACTTCTCCTCGGATTTGAGTGCTGATTCAGAACCTCCAGGGGCCTTTCCTGACTGTCGTGCAACTTCTGCATTGATCCAGATCTCAACTGCATCAAAGGTAAGTTTATTTTCTTCAATTGTGTTGATTACCGGTGACTGAAATATTTGACATTCAGGAGTGCATGGGAGAGATTGGAGAAGAGAAAAGGCCATGAGTTTGGTATCAACTCCTAGTTTCATTCCAGAGAGGTGTGAACCAATTGTCCGGATTTTTGCAATGTGGTCTTGGATAGGTGATGTCCCATCTCAGGACAATTTTGTGAGTTGCTGGAATGAATAGAAGGCCAAGGCAATGTTGGACGTCTGATAGAGTGAGACAAGTTTATCAAATAACTCCTTGGAGCTGTTGAGGTCTCCAGTCCTCATTAGAAGGGCATCAGAGATGTGGTCCTGGATGATTCCATGTGCCTTCTCATCCATAAGTATCCAGGTGATCTCAGGATCTTCCGAGGAGGTAGGTTTTCCTGGTGAGGGCTTAAGCTCCTCTCCAGTAACAACCCGGAGAACTTTTTCCCGACGTAGCTTTGAGATGATCCAGAGTTTCCATATCTGAAAATTGTTGGGTCCAGTGAGAACTGGACATGTAGATGTATCGCGTGCTGTGGTCATGGTTCCGAGGTTGCCGTTTCAAATAAAAATTATTTCCTGTGTAGCTTTTGCACACCAGGGCTCATAACCTAATAAAACTAAGTGAAACTCAGCCACTGCCCAAGAGGTTATAGAAACGACTGAGGTATTCCTATACTAAACCCCCTACTACTTATAGTTGGAGGTGCTACTCGCTACAGTATAATGACTCCTAGGAGTATAATTGTGCTCCTAGGAGAACAATGGTTCCTCCATGGAGTGGTAGCTACGCTCCATGGAGAACAATGGCTACTTTGGCAAAGATCGGGTTTATCCGGTTTTGTCAACCCTAGCCCTAGTCTCTTTTGCAAAACAACTGCAATGTTCTACTAGGATGAATCAAGACCTCTAGCCTGCTCAAGACATATCTACCAAGGTTACAATGGCACAGGCACCTAAGATAATAGTAGTAACAATGTCATTTTAACTAAAGAAAAGACATTGGCTCTTATCCAGTTCATCACCACCAACAGTGCAGAGGGTGGGGACAGTTTGAATTTCAATCCTAGGTTCTGGCCTAAGGTTGTATTACATTTAGTTTCTCTTCTTACCAAAGGGCCAGCAAAGAGCACCACTTCCTGCAGTTTAAACTGGAGCAGGGTACATTATCTAATCTATCAATCACTGAATACTAACCTCAAAATTTACAGCTTTGTACAGAATACAACTTAGTGAACCTTATCACCAACTTGTCAGGCATTTATTGTGATGATAAGCTAGGTCTTGATATACTTGACAAAGGAGAAACAGTTTGGAAGGAACTTGTTATGGTATGTTGATACATTTTGGCTTTATAACTGATAGCTAATCACTAAACAGGCAAATCCAGTAGCAAATAGCTTTTGGTAGAAAGGTTGGTCCCATTTTTCCGCCATGCATGCCTTGTTGGGTGGAGCCTCTTTGGCATCCCTATTACTGTACAATTAATATATATAAAGGTAAACATTGTGTGGTGTTCAATTGTATTCTATATGATATCACTACTGATTAAGTAAATGTATGATGTTATAGCACGTGATGTATTACATGATTAGTCATGTGACTTTCAAAAGTAAAAGTCCAAAACAAAAGAAAAAGAAAAGGAAAATAAAGTGAATGCCAGAAATACTGCTATAACAGCTATGATATAATATCCAAGAAACTCTTCCCTAGGAAAAGGAGGCCCAGCATGCCATAGTGTGCCATAATTGGCTGTGGAAAGTGCTTTTACCCAGTCATTTGTCAGCCACATCAAAGAGAATCTTGGACCTCAAACTCACAGAGCATGTAAGGCTTGTCAAGAGCCTTCAAGCCACTAGTTGAGAGTGTTTGTACTTCACAGTTGAGCTCAAAATGAAAGGTAAAATAGTTATTATTGCAATATTATATCTAATATCATTTTTTGTGATAAAATTGGATAAACCCAGTCTTTGCTAAAGCAGGCATTGTTCTCCTAGGAGTCATTATACTGTAGCGAGTAGCACCTCCAACTATAAGTAGTAGGGGGTTTAGTATAGGAATACCTCAGTCATTTCTATAGCCTCTTAGGCAGCGGCTGAGGTATGTTACATTACATTTATTAGAGATCACCTTAAACTAACATCTATTGTAGTTTCACTTAGGTAAATAATAAAGTCATTTTTATGGCCTTTTAGGCAGCAGCTAAGTTTTACTTAGATTTGTTACTTTGTAGGCTAACTATCAAACTCCACCCAGTCTGTCATACTAGGTATTGCACCTCCATCTGGCTTCTGCTACAAATTTAGATGGAGGAAATTTGCCAACCAAACAGCCAACCACAAAGGCCTCCTGCGCCATACTGACAAACTGACCCATATTGACAAACAAACATGCAGTGTGTGCTGTGAACCAGTGGCAGTGTTGACAGAAATCAAAGTATTAAAAGATGTACTTGTTCACAGAGGTAAGTGGAAGTTGTCATCCAGCACCACCCAAAAGAGTGTTAACTAGTCACCATAGTTGCTAGTTACCCCCATGCCTAGTTATTCAAATGTTTCCTATATCAAAGCACTTGATGTAGTGTTGTACTTGTATGAGAGGCTCAAAAACTCAGTCATTCTTATATATACATTGCATAAAAAAACATACGAGCCCAGATAAAAAAGAAAAACAGGAAGCATTTGAAACTATACTATTTTGGAAAACATATTGAGATTACCTGGCAGCTACAAGGAAACCTGACATGATTGGAGGAAGTACTAAATTTGACATACCCAAACAAGCCAAGCCTCTTGCAAAGTTGCGAGGATATCAAGACCCACATTATTTATTTTTATTGGAGCAACTCTACATACAACATCAGGAAAGGTGTATTTTTCTTTGAGTGCCTTTGATGTGTCTTAAAGTTTCTTTTTTGGCTGAAACTGATGCTGAGATTCACTCCCACAAAGACCGGATAAAACAAAATAAGTGTTACGATACACAATTTTTGGACCTTTAATTTTCATTCTCCTCTTTAACTTTCTTCTATAGTTTTCACACACTGTGCCATGTGGCACTTTCCTCTTGTTCAAACACCACCTTCTTGCGCTGCACTGCCCTTCTTTTATAGATACAAGTATATCACACAGTGGAGTTGGTCACACGGGCTGCGCCCTCTGACATCACATATACCTGGGCTTGTTCAACAATATCTTCAAGTGTGCCCAGCTAGAGCTTCTTCATACAGGTATGATAGTTATGTGTCACTGTACCCCAGTTAGTTTCTGAGAAATTCCCATGGCTGCCGGTTTCTTTGCCCATCACCTTGTTGAGTTTTGGGATGGGCTTAAGATAAGTTTTGATGAGTTTTGCCTGGCCCGAGCATTGAACCTTGGGCTCCTAATGAGCTTTGTGATTTGCCCACAAAGTCAGAATTTGCTCAACCTAGAACAACAGTTAGAAAATTTGAATTTTAACAGCAGCAAAAAATGTACAGCTGCGGCCAACATTGCTAGGGTGCCTAGAGGTGAGAATTTTCCTGTGTCTGAGGATTGTTCATGTGTACCAGGTGTGCAAAGGGCCTCAACATTGATAGCACCATTGATTGAGTTGAAATAGGATGTAAATGTCTGTAAGATAAATGGTGATCAAAATACGCCCCGATAATCCTTGTAAATTTGTTTAGATTAGCGCATGGATAGCAATTATTACACCAGTGTAAAACTCACAGATTTTTTGTTGCCAAGATTTGCATATAAAAATGCAAGATTGCTAACCATTGATTTTGAGAATTCTTGATGTGTTTTATAGGTGCTGAAATCTGGCTCAGACTCAAAGAGCTGGTCCACCATTGTATATGATGTGGCACCAAAATTTGCATGCCATTTGTATACACGTTGGCCAAGCTATATTTTCATTGAGAGAATGTAAGTGCTATAATAAAAAATAAAGAGCTTACTACACGGCAGACAGCATCATTCAGAGTGACCTTGTACTTAATATCTGGATATACAGTATTTCAGGTAGCCTGGATAGCTTCCAAGGACTTGTGATCACTTGCCATCCAGGGATTCTTGATTGTTCCCAACAATTTCTTGTATGTTGGTACAAAAACAGAGTGCCACCTATTTCCTTGAAGACATCCTTGGGGCAAATTGCTGTTTTTTGCCTTGGTGGGCTTAGTGGTAAGGGTATTTTCTTCAATTTTGATCATCCCCCACAAAAATTATATGTGATGGTCAAATTAACCATGAATATGTAAGTGGAGACATACCAAATTATCTGTTCTTTGCTTCTCAGTCATTGCTGCACATTCTTCACTTTCATCCTTGACCTTAAAACTGCTATCATGGTATATAGTGTTATTTTCTTGCAGTTGTGGCTGTTTTGAACCTAGTGACTTAGATGTGACCAATGTTTGCATTGTTTGAGTGCTTGAGATTTTTGATAAGATAAAAGCACAACTGGCAGCCTGAGATGATCCTCTGCCAGTAGAGTTTAAACTTGCTCCATTAATTGTTCTTGCACTGATAGCGACCTTTGAAGCCCAGTTGTTGGCTAGATCCTTGAGTTTTGGGGCCTCCAAGTCTCTGATGGTAGCAGTGGTGGATGAGATGCTGTGGTTAAATAGTGTTATTTTAGTTAATGGCAAGAGCATGATAGCGGTGGGGTGATGGGAGTAAAAAATGTGTCAGTATAGTTTGATAAAGGTCTGAATAAGGTGACAGATCTATCACGCGGCTTCTGCTTGCCATCAGAAACACCAGATTTAGCCGTACAATTTCCCACCACAGGACTGTTTGAGGCAGTTGGCTGCTTTCTTAGCGCCTTGACAGCCTCCCTGCTATGGTTTCTTTTCCTCTTCTTTGGTTTCTCCCTTTCTTCATTACTGGACTCAATGATCAGGGCCCTTGCCCTATTTTTTTCCTTCTGCACTGGCTGCAGCGGCTGGTTTTTGTTGATTGGCTCACAGATAGCTTGACTGCCTGTGGGAAGTGCAGAATTGACTTCTGGTGAGCCTGCACTGACTTCTATGTTGAAATCTGCATCAAAATTCAGATATGGTTGAGATCTCAAGTCTTCAACAGACTGGGATCCTATATCTTCAATAGTAGGCTGGGATCCAGTTTCATCCACCTCCACGCCATAATTGCTGGACAAACTTTCTTCCTCACTATTGGGTCCATGCTGCATGCTTTCTTGGTTGATTAGGCAACATTTTGGTTGAGATGGGGGAGGAGTCTTTGAGTGTGTACTGCTGGGATGCACTGAGGTGTGCTTAGAGGGAGGTGACAAAACCGGATAAACTTGGTCTCTGCTGAAGCAGCCATTGTTCTCCATGGAGTTTAGCCACCACTCCATGGAGTCACCATTGCTCTCCTAGGAGCACAATTGTACTCCTAGGAGTCATTATACTGTAGCGAGTAGCACCTCCGACTATAAGTAGTAGGGGGTTTAGTATAAAAATACCTCAGTCATTTTTATAGCCTCTCGGGCAGCGGCTGAGGTATGTTACATTACATTTATTAGAGATCACCTTAAACTAACATCCATTGTAGTTTCACATAGGTAAATAATACAGTCATTTCTATAGCCTCTTGGGCAGCGGCTGAGTTTCACATAGTTTTATTAGGAGGGAGTATCAACATTGAGTTGTCAATATCCTCTGCTGCTTGTGAATCTTTGATTGCTGCAATAGCCTCAAGGCCAAGCCTGAGGGCCCTGTCTGTCTCCTCAGCAGTAAGTTTCTTTTTTGCCAATGCTTCAGCCATCTGAGCCTGAGTTTGCTTTTCTGTTTGTGTGTCAAGCAGAATTAGACCAGGGCGCTGGTTAGCATTTTAGCACAGGTTACTGGGTGACTCATTGTGTTATTGTGATAGGGATGTTGACAAGAGTGAAGATGTAGCTTGGGGCTGCTGAATTGAGGTGAGTACTAGTATTAAACAGGGCATTGTTTTTTTCAACATTAGGCTAAATGCTATGCTATAGTCACACAATATTATTTCCTCACTAACTTTCCCTCAAGGCTTACTATTTGGACACAAGAAATGGATCCTGCTATAGCACCAAGAACTCAGCCCAGTCGTTGATATCAACACTCCCGGCCTCTTTCCTGCAAAGCTCTCAGATGTAAATATTGGTTTTGGGTCTCACACAGCACCTACACACTTTCCGTCCACATTTTACCGAATCTGAGCCCATCATTGCAGACCAAGGCCAAGGCAACTGACCACAAGCACAAGATGAGGATGGGCCATGAAGTTGAATACCACCCTTTGTTGAATGGTGTGTATTCTGATTTATTGCGTAGTAAGGATCACATAACTGATATCTACTACAGGCAGGCCATGCAACAAATTTGGTCATGATATAACTCCTGCAGCTGCACCCATCTCTCCTCAATGTCCATCCCCAGCTGACTAAACCCCATATTGTGACCACATTGAATTCAAAACCTCCAAGTTTCTATATAAGAAAACACAGATGTCAGCTGGTGATATTGACACACTCTCCAACCTGTGGAAGGCATCACTTCTCAAGAATGGACTTGTTACGCACAAAGTGCTTAACAAAGTCTGAGGGTTTGTCGGGTTTGTTCAAAGAGACTTATCCGAAGACAAGTTTGAGGATGTAGTTCTGAATAAAGGGATTCCAACGGTTGTTGGTCTTCTTTCGTATGGAAGTCTGATCTTAGGAGTCTAGCTTTGTAAGCGTAAACTGCGTAGAATCACATTGGAGAATACTACTACTGTTACAAGCGTATTTATAGAGAAGTAAGTCGGCGATAGGAGTTACGTCCTATCTAGGGTAGGTCCGTCCGTTGAGGACTGAGTACTATACAAAGTAAGAGAAGTGCGAGAGGAGCGGAAGTATATGTGAAGGATGTGAGTCATCGGTCCGATGGTATAACCGATGAGTAAAGAGAAATGAGTAGTCCGTAATAAAGGTAGACAATCGTAACATTACCCCCTTACTTGCTTCGAATTTCACCAAAATTTGGTACCCTCGCCATCCATGTTGTATCTGTCGTCATAGCTGACGTCTCCATGTAATCCCTCCATCAGAATCCTATCTTTGTTTTCCCTACAAATAGGGCACCAATTGAAACTATGCCCTGGTGCGCGTCTATCGCAGTCGGGGCAGTAATAGGCTTCGCAGTAATATGTACGGTGATCACTCCAACCGCAGTTTTGACAGTAAGGAGCGTTGTGGCGAATGCCTTGGTGGTACTTTCGTCGGGTATTGGACGAGGTATCGGATTTGGGAGTGGGGGGATCGTCATCCCCCAGGTTGTACGTTCCCGCGTACAATTGGTCGATCATGTTGGCGTCATCTATGTTGATTGGATTGGAGGGGGAACTGGCCTCAGGCCTGCGCGTTACGCCAGGCTGACTGTCTTTCGGACTCTTTGACGTACGAGATCGCCGATTTGATGGAGTTCTGACGGCGGGGATCTGGAGTATCACTTCTTGTTGGCCCAGTCGGGCTCCTCGTTGGTTTGTCAGGCAACGGGTTTGGGCGTTTGGTATTGGTCGAGGCGGAGGTGACTGCGGTGGTAGTGGTTCTGGGTTCGACCCAATGGAACGGGGACTGGAGGGGTCCGACCCTTGTGAGGTTGGGCTGGTTGGGACGGTGGGAATGTATTTTTCCGCTAACTGGGTGGGCGGAGGTTGTGGAGTGACGGTGGGGTAGGTGAGCTCTGGGGTAACACTGATCTGATCTGGGTATAACGGGGACCGGCGGGACAAACCGGGTGGAGGAGTACTCGTATAGCCGTCTTGCTCTATCCACGTGCGCGCCTCGGTTAACAAGATCTTCCCGCCTAATTCCAAATATGCCTTTGCCGCGTCCGTCTGCCCACTCAAGGAGCTCATCCTCAAGCGTCGTCCCAAAGATTCCAAAACTAACTTTTCCATCCGGAGTACCCGACAGATACTCGAGTCCTGATTGTTGTGCCGCGAATGCTCGCTTTCCAACAAATGCAGTGAGTCTATGGCTTTCAGGAGTTCATCAGCCACGAGGTCTATGTTAAGGAAAGTGTATAGTGAAGAAAGAGCGTGGTACGCATTGGGATAGCGTTTTTCTGTTTCACGAAATAGATAGACGTGGGTGTTTTTGGCTGACATTAATTCTATGGCGTCAGAGACGTCAGCCTGGTTGTGTCGTTGCCCTTGGGCAAAGGCCACTCGTTCGTCGGCTAGCATGTTGGCTTCGCCGGGTACAGAGTAGGTGGTGATTGGGAAGCCGGTAGAGTGAGAAGTAGACATGTTGTGAGTTTTGAGAGACAGAAGATTGGTGGTGGTGGGGGTGGTTGTCTCTTCAACGCAGTTTGTGGTCTCTCTTATAGGCTTCCAGTATCTCTGCAGTATTGGTCAAGTGTTCTTCTGGTTCCCATGAGTTTTTGGAATAAGGGTAATGGCACCATTTGATCAGGTAATGGCGTCCGCGTTTCCAGGGTTTGTGTCTAAGAATACTTTCTACTTCATATTCTTCTTCTTTGTTGATAAGGTCAGATGGTGGTCGGATAAAGTTCGGTCCGTGAGTGTTGGTTTTGGTATACGGGGTTAGAAGGGATGCGTGGAAAACGTTGTGTATCCTCCAATGGGGAGGTAACGATAATCGGTAGTTTACCGGAGAGATCTTTTCTTGGATGCGGAAAGGTCTGATGTGTTTCATGTTGAACTTCTTGTATTTGGTGGCTTTTTCCCGTAGGTTGGTGTTTTCTAACCACACCTTTTGTCCTTCTGAGAATCTGGTGAACTTTCCGTTCGTTCGTTTCATCATCTTGCTTCTCGCTAGTTCGTGTGCTTTTAGAGCGTTCTCTCTTGCCTTAAGCAGTTCGGATAATCGTCTTTCTACTGACGGGATGTTTGTGGATCAGTGTTTAGTCGGGATTCCTCGGGGTTCGTATCCCATGAGGAGGTAGAATGGTGATTGGTTATTCGTGGAGTGTGGCCGTTGGTTGTGGCAGAATTCGGCCATCATAAGGTACTTTGCCCAACTGTGTGGTTGATTCTGGCAAAAGATGGGGAGGTAGATCTCTAGCTCTTGATTGGATCGTTCTGTTTGTCCGTCAGTCTGTGGATGGTATGCCGTGGAGAGTGCAGTTTCGATGTTCAGGAGTTTGTGGAGTTCTTTTGATACTTCAGAGGCGAACTGTGGGCCTCTGTCGGATATGATTTTGTCGTGTAGTCCAAACCGTTTGAAGACAGAGTCATGGAAGATTTGTGCAGTTTCGAGTGCGTCGATGGTTTTGTGGCAAGGTGAGAGGATTACCCCCTTACTAAGTCCTTGGTCTACCACGACCATTATACTGTCATACCCTATAGACTTGGGTAAGTCTGTAATGAAATCCACCGAGAGATACTTCATCGGTTCGGTGGTCTTTGGTGTTTGATTCGGGATCAACGGTACCATGGTTGGATGTGTGTTTACTTTGGCTTGCTGGCAAGTTGCGCATCCTTTCACATATTCCTCTACCTGTTTCATCATTCCTGGCCACCAATAGGACTTTTTTACCAGTTGATAGGTTTTTAGTCTTCCTGGGTGTCCTGCGGTTAGCGAGTTGTGGTGATTTTTGATGATCATCCTCTGTTCTTCTGCAGTGTCAATCAGTAGTTTGTTCTGATAGAAGAACTGTCCTTCTGTTTTGTGCCAATCTTCCTTTTTTGTTCTTCCAGGGTAGTTGTTGTTGGTGAGTATTGCTTGCTCTATTGTGTCTTTTATTGTTCGCGTGTGATACAGAAACGCCGACGCTGGTATCATTGGGGTGTCGTCGTTGTCGTCCGTGTTATCGATGTACAAGTTGGGTCATCTCGAGAGTGCGTCAGGTACCACCATGTGGGTTCCAGGTACGTGCTCTAATGTGTAATTGTATTGTGACAGTTCCAGCTGCCACCTTTGTTGTCGTGGTGTGAGTTTCCTGGCCTCCTGCCAGTATGTCAGGTTCTTGTGATCCGTTAGAATTTGGATCGTGTGTGGGCTTCCTAAAAGCAGGTGTTTCCACTCCTTCAGAGCTCTCATTACCGCTAAAAGTTCCTTGTCGTAGATCTGGTAGTTTTTCTCTGTGGGGGATAGGGTTTTCGAGAAAAATGCGCACGGGTGCCATTGTCCTTGGTCATCGGGTTGCATTAATACAGCTCCGGTGGCGTGTTTGCTCGCGTCCACTGCTATCTTTGACAGTTTCGAGGAATCGGGGATTCGGGTTACAGGGGATTCGAGGAATTTTTGTTTCAATAGTTTGAAAGTGTCGTCTTCGATTTTCGTCCAGTTCCACTTTTTGTCTTTTTCTAGCAAGGCGTTTAGGGGTCTGGCTAGGTCGGAGTAATGGCCGATAAACTTCCTGTAGAAGTTTCTGTAACCCAAGAACTTCTGTACGCCTTTGGTGTCTTTCGGGGTTGGCCAATTGCGTATTCCTGCGAGTTTGGCTGGGTCCATGGATATCTGGTTGTGGGAAACAATCATTCCCAAGTACTCAATGGTTTCCGCTTCAAAGGTGCATTTTTCTAGTTTCAGGAATAGATCGTTATCGCATAATCTTTGTAGAACCTGTTTTGTTCGAAGTCAGAGTCTTTCGATGTTGGTGTCAAAGATGAGGATGTCGTCCATGTATATGATCATCCAGCCTTCATCAACATAGTCTTTGAATTTGTTGTTCATCAGCCTTTGGAATGTCGCTGGGGAATTGCACATGCCGAAAAACATGACCGTTGGTTCGAATACTCCCTTGCTGGTTTTGAAGGCAGCTTTCCATTCGTCTCCTTCTTTTATCCTTACGTTGTTGTATCCCTAACGTAGATCCAGTTTCGTAAAGACGGTGGCTCCTTTCAATTTTTCGATGAGGTCGGGTATCAGGGGTAGTGGATATGGGTCTTTTACGGTATATGCGTTTAGTTTTCTGTAATCCTGGCATGGTCGGAGTGATCCATCCTTTTTGCCAATGAAGAAGAAGGGGGACACCTGTGGCGACTTGCTTGGCCTGATGTATCCCTTTCTGTAGTTGTCCGTCAAGAATTCCGTTAACGCTTCATCTTCCTTTGGCGCCAGTGGGTACAGTTTGCAATCTGTTGGTACAAATTCCGGTTTCATGTTGATTACATGATCATATTCCCGTCGTTTGGGGAGTCTTTCCGATTTCTTCTTGTCAAAGACGTCTGAATAGCCCTTATATTCATCTGGGAGGATATGTTCTTTTTTTCTTTCTCCGTGTATTTGTGCGTGTTCCATCGCCGAGTTGACTTTTAACCGAATCGTGGTTTGAGGATAGGGTGTGTGGTCGGATACGTATCTGTGAATGGTTTTGTATTCATCTTCGTCTACTGTGGTTGTCCTGATTTTTGTTTCCGTGGTAGTCTGGTTTGTCCTGATTGAGTGTTTATCCGAGTACGGTAATTCTTTGTCTTTCCAGTTAATGACTGGGTTGACTTTTTGTAACCAGGGGAAGCCTAGCAATACGTCTTCTCCGTCTAGTCCGGTCAATAGGAACTTTGTAAACCTGTTTTGTCCTCCTGCGTCTATTCTTTGATAGGTGCAATGCGTAATTTTTCCATTTTTGTTTGTGGTTCCGTCAACGTTTTTACACGTTATAGGGGTTGGGAGTTTTTGGAGGGGGAGTCGGTGTTTAATGGCGAATTTTGTGTCTATGAAGTCGTCTGTAGCTCCTGAATCTATCAGGGCTTTGGTTCCAATGGTTTTCTGTTTCAACAAGCAATCAATTCGTAAAGAGTTGGCATTGATTGTTGCTATTGTTACAGTTGCCATTTTTGACGTTATTAACATCAGGGTAGTCTGTCGTTTCAAAAACCCTCGTCTTCCAATTTTTTCATTGCCTCTGTTCTTTGATCTTCTCCTAACTCCCTCCACATCCTCATGATGTTTTGGACCCTGTCTTCTTCTACCACTGTCTTGGTGTCATCTTCAGTTTCGGTTTGACGTACCTTTCTTTCGGGAGTTTTTCCTTTGTTCCTACAATTCCTCCTGATGTGTCCTTTTTCGTTGCATATGAAGCACCTTCCTTCCTTCCTCCGGGTTTCTTCTTCGTCTTTGGTCAGCCTCTTCACGCTGGTGGATGGTCCACCTTTGCGATTTTTGTCGTACTGTCTTTCTTTGTTTCTGGCCCCCCATGTCCCTTCCGAGATGGCGTTGGCACTGGTCCAGTTGGCATCTAGGTTGGCCACCATGTTCATCCAGTCTTCAATGGTGACCAGTTCCTTTCCGGTGAGTGCTCTGCGGAGGAGGGGGGGTCGGATTGCCTTTTGATAAACCATGATCATGGCTTTGTTGTTGATGCCGCTTTTCCCGGCATCTAGCATAAACCTTGAGTTGAATGCCACTGCATTTTCTCCTTGTTCCATTCTCATTTTCATCAAGGCGGCCGAGGCTGTTCCTTTGACATTTGCGGTTCTGAAACTGGCTGTGAACGTTTTCATAAAATCTGCCCATGTGGGGTAGGCGTTCTTGTCTTTGTATTCGGTCATCTTGGCTTTGCTCCATGAGGCGGCGGTTCCGTCCTTCATGTAGCTGAGAGCCACGTACACCTTTTTCTTGTCAGAGGTATAAATGGTGTTGTTGATGTCAAAGTGTAAGTCAGTTGATGATATCCATCTTTGGGCCTTGTCTGGGGTCCCGTCAAAGTCGTCAATTTTCCCAATCATAGTGGGTTTGGGTGCCGTAGCGTTTGACGTGGTGTAGGTAGGTGGGGTAGGAGATGGGTTGGGTGCAGTAGGGAGTATCTGTGGTGTGGGAAGGGGTATTGGTTCACCTTCCGCTGCGTATTCTTCGAAGTCGTCTTCGTTGTAGATGTTTTCTGTGGTCACTGGAGGATCGTGTTGTGTTCTGGGGATTAGTTGTGGGTGTCTTTCCGCGTAGAACTGTAGCCAACGTGTTCTGGCTTCGTAGAATGTGTCTGCCTGTTCTCTGGTGTGGAGTCGGGTGACGTCTGGTTGAGGGAAGGGGGGTGGTGCTGTTATCCTTCCTTGTCTGGACGATGTCGGGGGTGTTGCTGTTTGTGTCTGTAAATTGTCTGAGCTTCTTCCTGCCCTCTGAGATCTGGTTCTCGGTCATTGCGACGTATTGTTGGCTTTTTCTTCCCAAACCTAAATAGGTGGGACTTCTGGTAGGAATACGATTCTTTTGTTATGCACAAAGTGCTTAACAAAGTCTGAGGGTTTGTCGGGTTTGTTCAAAGAGACTTATCCGAAGACAAGTTTGAGGATGTAGTTCTGAATAAAGGGATTCCAACGGTTGTTGGTCTTCTTCCGTATGGAAGTCTGATCTTAGGAGTCTAGCTTTGTAAGCGTAAACTGCGTAGAATTGTATTGGAGAATACTACTACTGTTACAAGCATATTTATAGAAAAGTAAGTCGGCGATAGGAGTTACATCCTATCTAGGGTAGATCCGTCCGTTGAGGACTGAGTACTATACAAAGTAAGAGAAGTGCGAGAGGAGTGGAAGTATATGTGAAGGATGTGAGTCATCGGTCCGACGGTATAACCGATGAGTAAAGAGAAATGAGTAGTCCATAATAAAGGTAGACAATCGTAACAGGACTCACCAATGGAGAAGTTCCCTTCACAGATAGCCAGGACTTGTACTGAACCATTGATGCAATATCGCTGGGTGAGATACCATGAGAATCATTTTCATTGTCATACAACGGAGATGTACCAGAAGCATCTACCCTGTCATGGATGACTGATTTCCATAATGTCTGGTTTTGTAGCCCAGACACTATTGTACACAAGATACTTTCAAATCCAGACTTCAAGGATAAGATAGATTATGCACCTTTTCACGAGTTTGACGCAGATGGAAAATATCAATTCAAGGACTTCATGTCTGGCGACTGGGCATGGACTCAAGCCTGATAAGATTGCTGAAGACCCAATTACTCATGGGGCAATGGTTGTACCAATTATTCTTGGTAGTGACAAAACCACAGTTTCAATTGCTACAGGCCACAACAAGTATTACCCTCTTTATGTCTCAGTGGGGAACATGCACAATAATGTATGGCGTGCACACCAAAATGTTGTTTCCCTTCTAGGATTTCTCGCAATCCCAAAAATTATGCTATTCATTATGCTTTTGAATTCAATAAAATAACTGTAGTTCCAGCTGATAAGAAACACACTAACAATGCAACATTTAAAAAATTCTGCCAACAACTCTTTCACACGTTATTCTCACGGATTTTACAGGACCTTTAACCATCTATGACAACTCCTACAGTAATACAGTGTTCAGATGGTCACTTTTGACATGCAATCTATGGACTTGGGCCATATATTGCAGACTATCCAGAGCAAGCACTTTAACCTGTATTGTTCAAGGCTGGTGTGTGCGGTGAGTTTTGTTTTTTTATTTAATTCAATGGCATTATATCTAAAGTGTTTGACAGTTGCACAGCACTCCCTAATAATCTTGACGGTGAAGGTGGAAGATGTTTGCAAAAGTATATTGAAGCATTGACCAATGTATTTGGCCTTGATGTCCTATGGGATAAATATGGAATAGCGGGCGACCTTGTGGTTAGTAAATGATTTTATATCTTGTTTGGGTATGACTACCCTTCATTCTTTTTTGACATCTTGTAAATCTATTATGTTACGATAATACAATTCTTGGACCCCCAATTTTCATTCTCCTCTTCAATTTTCTTTTGTAGTTTTCACACCCTGTGCCATGTGGCACTTTCTATTCTTGTTCAAACTCCACTTCTCACGCTGCACTGCATTTTCCATTTTTAGATACAAGTTTCTCACACAGTGGAGCTGGTCACACGGGCTGTGCCCCATGACATCATCAGCCACTGCCTCCATCAACTGTATAGTACACATGTACAAACAAACTGTAGTAGTATATATACCCCAATAGATTAAGGAGACTCCTCATGTTACAATTGACATACCAGCACCTACTTACGCTTTACTTTTTGTACTTTTACTTTTCATTTTTCAAGTCACATGACTGATTATGTGACCATTTACTTTACTTTACATTTTTGACTTTTCATAGTCACATAACCAATTATGTGACACATCACCTGACCAGTGTCTAGACTCATTATGTGACCAGTCACATGCTAGACATCGGACTTTAAACTTTATTTACAACTGTACAGTACCTCATGTATTTTAGTATATATACTAGAGCAATACATAGGAAGGGACTCAACGAGTCCTCTTCCAGTGTATACCAACATTAGTATGACAAGTTCTCTCCTTTGATAGGTTGTATACTTCCCTTTCCTCCACTAAGTTGTTGTTGTGGTTGTGCTCCAGTGCCCCAAGACTGTATCTTGCTGGTGTTGTCACACCTCAGCGAGTCCTCCTGTTGTTTACCCACAACAAACTCGGTCTTATCCAAAGGGTAACCACTACTTCAGGCAGCCAAAGTTTTAGGGCTATTAACTTGATTATAATCTCCAAACCTATGGGGCTAGTAGCTCCCTGGAGCACGGTATACCACAGTACACTTTCAAGTCAGATGGGATATCCCAGAACATATGGGATGTCCCAGAAATGTTGACTGGGATAACCCATGAGTGCTGGGATGACCTATGAATGGTGGGATATCCCAGATAGATGAATAAAATGATTAAGCATATTTACAATGTTAAAAGTGATATTGTAGAGCATATGGGCTTGTCAACAATATGTTATAATGTTGCTTACAAAGTTTGTATATGGTTTTCTCACAAATTGACTATTAGTGTTTTGGCCTACAAGTGACCTATGAAGTTTTTATATGAATATATATTGCAAAATTGGCCCTAGGATATTTTTAATCAGAGTTGATGATAGTACATGTTGATTTTTAGCTAAAATAGAAATAGAGAATAGCTTGTGAGAAAATCATAGCTAGGTTTCATTATATGGCAACCAAGGATCTGAAAATAACTGTGATTGCAAAGTGTAATAGGATATACAAGAAGCTTTAATTAGAGGTCCTTTCTGAGAAGTTGAGAACCATTAAGATAGGCTGACAGTAATATTGTGACAAATATACTTCTTGTGTGTTAAATCCTGAAAGAAAAATAAATGACCCAACTTTATAAGTCAAATATATTAGTGTGGGTGGACATATAACTACAAGTAATGATATATCAAATTTTAGATGTGAAAAGTCCCTGTGCACTGTAGCTTATGAAGATGTAGTCATTAATTAGATTGGAGAATATAATTGACTGAAACTATAAGGCAAGCATTGTGTGATATTATGATAATACTGTGATTACTGGATTACTGGGATGTCCTGACAGTGCCTATGGGTTATCTGTGAGAAATTGAAATTTTCAACTTTCTTCCATATTCTTCCTTTGACTACTATGTTTTGGCTATCCAACCCTTTCCTCACTACTCCTTTTGCACTTAGACTAGAGATCACTATTGGTGTTCTCATATTCTTTTCTCTTCTTGCCTTTCTCTTTTCCTTTGATCATCTATCATACTACCTCAATGAATTATTCCAAAGGTCAAACACTCCAGAGGTTATCCAATTGACTGGTAGGGATTATCAACCCAACAGTTAAAGGATTAGCCACAGGGAGTAGAGTGATATGGAAGGACTGTACCGGTCCACAAGGAGTATGTGAGTTATGGAAAACCTATAATAAGTACTCCCCTTCTTTCTAGCTCCACATCCAATTCTCCTTTCCCCTATATGTCATAACCTTAGTAATTCACAGTATGGTACAATTCCTTTTCTTTCATTGGACAGATTGATATCAGACCACTTTCTATTTCTTTTTCTCTTTCTGGTCTGAGTATTATGATTCATTACTTAAATATCTTTGATTCATATTGGTAGTCTCTAGTTCAGTATTACTCAAGATTTGTGCTCAATCAAATACTCTTTAATCTTCAATAACTTATCACTACCACTTGACTGGAGACTTAGTGGTTTGTGTTGAGTTTTATTATATAGCTTTTCTTTGTGGTTGCCTCACATTATCCCAGCAATGCCACAGGATGTCCCAACAATACTGTGGGTTATCCCAGCAATGCTAAGGGATGTCCCAACAGCACTATGGGTTATCCCAGTAATTCCACAGAATGTCCCAACAGTACTACGGGTTATCCCAGCAATGCCATGGGATGTCCCAACAGCACCATGGGTTATCCCAACATTTATTGAATTTAGCCATGTGACCTCACATAGCCACCTAACCACAGGAAGTGCATAAAAGCAAAGTGGACCAGTCAGGGATTGAACCCAGGGCCTCTGCCTATATATGGTGGTGCTCTAACCAATTGAGCTACCAGCCCTTGTACTAATGTCAACTCATGACGTATATTGTCTAACAAGGCTAACAGGCTTTGACCTTGACTATTCCAACAACATTGTCATGGGATGTACCAACAGTACTATGGGTTATCCTGACAGTGCTGAGGGTTATCCCAACAATGACACAGGGAATCCCAATCAGACTCTAGAACAACTCAGTAGGAGCTTAAGGAATTTCACTGGCATACTGTGAAGGACAAGAGGAACATCAAAACCCCATTAAAATCAGCAATGCTTTACATCTATAGCTTAGCCTTAAAGCCTTGAAGCTATGTTCTTATGCAAAACATGATTACTAACAGCTAGAAACACCATGAAAAACACCTAGTATATCATCTCAAGAATTGTAACACCAGCTTTTTTACTATACAGGTTGCAATGTTTTCCTTCACAAAGTTACTTCTACCTCTATGGCACATTTTTAGTCTAAACAATGCTTGATGTATAATAACATATGCAGGTGAGTAAAAAAGTGGTGTGACAATGCAATAAACTTAACATCAACATATTACAATATACTGTGAAAATATTGGTTTCCTTGCATGATCTTCAAGGCACCCAAGGAATGCAATAATAAGAAAGAATTACAGTAGGTGTACTATTTTGACCCAGGTTTATCACAGCATTTCTTGGCTGGAACAACTGAATTCATTTCATGTGACAGTCACATCAGTCTAGGTGGGGACAAAGATGAAATAATGACATACAGTCCAAGACAAACTTAACTGTTTGAGAGAGGGAAAGACTATTAATTTATGCATTACTTGTTAGATAGTCATTTCTACTTTCCTCTGCCAGAGCAAATACAATGTTAAACTTTATCATGCATTACAATCACAGACAAATACACAAACCTATCATTATAATATGTCACACTGAAAACCCCACCTATTTAATGTCAAAATAATGCAGTATATTATTTACCAAAATTCTTTATACTTTGGGCATAGACTCTACTGTATTGTTTCAACCAAGTACAGAGGGGTGCAACATAAGACACTGAACTTCCACCCTGGTATGGTGATTTATGTGCTGAATAGCAAGCACTCAGATCCATCAAGTCTCCATCTACTAATTAAGAAATTTTACTATTGAGTAAAGTTTTCAAATTCATTATTTGCCATGATTTCTTATAGATGGCTGTTTATTCAGCCTTGTAACCCCATGACAAAACATCTTGAGTGCAGAAACTGGCTAGACACTTCCTTCAAGCTTTGTTCTTAATACCCACCTGATGTGATAAAAAAACTTTTTGGGCATTTCTCGAATTTTGTTACTTAACTGTGTTTCAGGCCACTAGGGTGCAACCTAACAGATTCTCTCTTCCTAGGCAACATTCTTTAGTCCACTACGTCACATTGATACAAATGTTTGTCACCCCCAACAGACTGTGTTTGTCCATCACTGAATGCAGGAAGCCACCCACAGCTATTGCCCACAACACAACATGATCCCCCAGTAACTGTAGAAAACCTCTACGATGAGAACGATTTTGAGGAGTTTGCAGCAGGCGGCGACCCGATACCACCTCCCACTCCACAGATATTCCCTGCCACACCTGCTCCATCCCACATCCCACCACCACACACCATGTCTAACGCTGCGGCCCCCAAACCCACGATGATTGGGAAAATTGATGACTTTGATGGAACCCCAGATAAAGCCCAAAGGTGGATATTGTCCACCAATCTACACTTTGATATCAACAACACCATCTACAACTCTGACAAGAAAAAGGTATATATGGCCCTCAGCTACATGAAGGACAGCAACGCCACCTCATGGAGCGAAGCCAAGATGACCGAATACAAAGAGAAGAATGCCTACCCCACATGGGCAGACTTCATGAAAACCTTCACAGCCAGTTTCAGAATGGTAAACATCAAAGGAACGGCCTCGGCCGCCTTGATGAAAATGAAGATGGAGCAAGGAGAAAATGCAGTAGTGTTTAACTCAAGATTCATGTTAGATGCTGGGAAAAGCGGCATCAACAACGAAGCCATGATCATGGTTTATCAAAAGGCTATCCGCCCACCCCTCCTTTGCGGAGCACTCACCAGAAAGGAACTACTCACCATCAAAGACTGGATGAGCACAGTAGCAAACCTAGACGCTAACTGGATCAGTGCCAACGCTATCATATGTAACGAGAAAGGACACATAGGAAGGAATTGTAGGAACAAAGGAAAAACTCCCAAAAGAAAGGTACGTCAAACCGAAATGGAAGATGACACCAAAACAGTGGTAGAAGAAGACAGGGTCCAAAACATCATGAGGATGTGGAGGGAGTTAGGAGAAGATCAAAGAACAGAGGCAATGAAAAAATTGGAAGACGAGGGTTTTTGAAACGACAGACTACCCTGATGTTAATAACGTCAAAAATGGCAACTGTAACAATAGCAACAATCAATGCCAACTCTTTACGAATTGATTGCTTGTTGAAACAGAAAACCATTGGAACCAAAGCCCTGATAGATTCAGGAGCTACAGACGACTTCATGGACACCAAATTCGCCATCAGACACCGACTGCTCCTCCAAAAACTCCCAACTCCCATAACATGTAAAAATGTTGACGGAACCACAAACAAAAACGGAAAAATTACGCATTGCACCTATCAGAGGATAGATGCAGGAGGACAAAACATGTTCACAAAGTTCCTATTGACCGGACTAGACGGAGAAGACGTATTACTGGGATTCCCCTGGTTATGAAAAGTCAATCCTGTCATTAACTGGAAAGACAAGGAATTACCAAACTCGGACAAACACTCCATCAGGATGAACCAAACAACCACGGAAACAAAAATCAGGACAACCACAGTAAACGAGGATGTATACGAAACCATTCATAGATATGTATCCAACCAAACACCCTATCCTCGAACCACAATTTGATTAAAGGTCAACTCGGCAATAGAACACGCGCAAATTCACGGAGAAAAGAAGGAGCATAACCTCCTGGATGAATATAAAGGATATTCGGACGTCTTTGACAAAAAGAAGTTGGAAAGACTCCCCAAGCGACGGGAATATGATCATGCAATCAACATGAAACCAGAATTTGTACCAACAAATTGCAAATTGTACCCATTGGCACCAAAGGAAGACAAAGCATTAACAGAATTCTTGACGGACAACTACAGAAAGGGATACATCAGGCCAAGCAAGTCACCACAGGTGTCCCCCTTCTTCTTCATTGGCAAAAAGGATGGATCACTCCGACCATGCCAGGATTACAGAAAACTAAACGCATATACTGTGAAAGACCCCTATCCACTACCCCTGATACCCGACCTCATCAAAAAATTGAAAGGAGCCACTATCTTTACAAAACTAGATCTACGTTGGGGATACAACAACGTAAGGATAAAAGAAGGAGACAAATGGAAAGCTGCGTTTAAAACCAGCAAAGGAGTGTTTGAACCAACAGTCATGTTCTTCAGCATGTATAATTCACCGGCAACATTCCAAAGGCTGATGAACGACAAATTCAAAGACTACATCGACAAAGGTTGGATGATCATATACATGGACGACATCCTCATCTTTGACACCAACATCGAAAGACTCTGACTTCGAACAAAACAGGTTCTACAAAGATTATGCGATAACGATCTATTCCTGAAACTAGAAAAATGCACCTTCGAAGCCGAAATCATTGAATACTTGGGAATGATTGTTTCCCACAATCAGGTATCAATGGATCCAGCCAAACTTGCTGGAATCCGCAATTGGCCAATCCCAAAAGACACCAAAGGCGTAAGGAAGTTTTTAGGTTATGGAAACTTCTACAGGAAGTTTATCGGTCATTACTCTGACCTTGCCAGACCCTTGAATGCCTTACTAAAAAAGGATAGGAAGTGGAACTGGACCCAAACTGAAGACGACACTTTCAAATTGATGAAACAAAAATTCCTCAAATCCCCCGTGACACAAATACCCAACTCCTCAAAACCGTCAAAGATTGCTGCAGACGCCAGCAAACACGCCACAGGAGCTGTATTAATGCAACCCGATGACCAAGGACAATGGCATCCATGTGCAT
This sequence comes from Serpula lacrymans var. lacrymans S7.9, assembly GCF_000218685.1. NCBI lineage: Eukaryota > Fungi > Basidiomycota > Agaricomycetes > Boletales > Serpulaceae > Serpula > Serpula lacrymans. The sequence continues at coordinate 148,071 of NW_006763308.1, read as the reverse complement.
TTTTCTCCAAAACTCTATCCCCCGCTGAAAAGAACTACCAGATCTACGACAAAGAATTATTAGCGGTAATGAGAGCTTTAAAAGAGTGGAAACACTTACTTTTGGGAAGCCCCCACACGATCCAAATCCTTACAGATCACAAGAACTTGACGTACTGGCAAGAAGCCAGGAAACTCACACCACGACAAAGAAGATGGCAGCTGGAACTGTCACAATACAATTACACCTTGGAGCATGTACCAGGAACCCACATGGTGGTACCCGACGCACTCTCAAGAAGACCTGATTTATACGTCAAAACAGAAGGAGATGACAATGACACACCAATGATACCCGCCTCGGCATTCCTGTACCACACACAAACAATTAAAAACACAGTTGAGCAAGCCATGCTCACAAACAATTATTATCCAGGAAGAACGAAGAAAGACAATTAGAGAAAAGAAAAAGGACAGTTCTTTTATCAGAATAAACTACTGATTGACGAAGTAGAAGAACAAAAGATGATCATCAAAAATCACCACAATTCCCTGTCCGCAGGACACCCAGGAAGGCTCAAAACCTACCAGTTGATCAAAAAGGCCTATTGGTGGCCAGGAATGATGAAACAAGTGGAAGAATACGTGAAAGGATGCACGATGTGTCAACAAGCAAAAGTGAACACGCATCCCACCACTGTACCATTAATCCCAAACCAGACCCCAAAAACCACTGAACCGATGAAGTACCTATCCGTAGACTTCATAACTGATTTACCAGAATCTTTAGGATACAATAGTATAATGGTCGTGGTAGACCAAAGACTTAGTAAGGGGGTAATCCTCTCACCTTGTCATAAAACCATCAACATACTCGAAACTGCACAAATCTTTCACGATTCCATCTTCAAATGATTCGGATTACACGATGAAACTGCACTCTCCTCTGTGTATCATCCTCAGACGGATGGACAAACAGAAAGATCCAATCAAGAATTGGAGATCTACCTCCGCATATTTTGCCAGAACCAACCGCACAGCTGGGCAAAATACCTTACAACCGCCGAATTCTGTCACAATCAAAGACCACACTCCACAAACAACTAATTGCCATTCTACCTCCTCATGGGATATGAACCCCGAGGAATCCTGACTAAACACAGATCCACAAATATCCCATCAGTGGAAAAACGATTATCCGAACTGCTTAGAGCAAGGGAAAACGCCCTAAAAGCACACAAACTCGCGAGAAGCAAGATGATGTAACGAAACAATGGAAAGTTCACGCAATTCTCCGAAGGACAAAAGGTGTGGTTAGAGAACACCAACCTACGAGAAAAAGCTACCAAATACAAGAAGTTCAACATGAAACGCATCGGACCTTTCCGCATCCAAGAAAAGATTTCCCTGGTGAACTACCCACTATCCCTGCCTCCCCATTGGAGGATACACAATGTTTTACATGCATCCCTTCTCACGCCGTATACAGAAACCAACACTCACGGCCTGAACTTTATCCGACCACCACCTGAACTGATTAATGAAGAAGTGGAATACAAAGTAGAAAGTATTCTTAGACACAAACCCTGGAAACGCTGTCGATGATGAGAACTGTTGTTAGAAAACCACACACAAAAACAAACTAACAAACAATCCTCCCAGATTCCACGGAACTTGTTTATGGGCTTTGCCTCCTAGAACAGTGGGTGCTCTGGTTGTTCGTGGGGTGGTATGTATGAAGGTCCTTCAAAGTAAAACCCAGAGAGGTATGGGTGTGGGTTTTGAGGAGGAGGGATAGTTGAATTTATAGAAGATGGGGGCTTAATGACGAGTATAGATGAGCACTACCTTGCTAATCGTAGCACAAAGTAGGTTTGAGAACAATAAAGATGACGAGGTGACGAGGTTCCCAGTGATAGCAGGCTCCTGACGCACAAACTGTAGTGCTCAGAAGGACTCTAATCGAAAGGGATGACAGTGACTTTCAAAAATGACGAGTGACGATGACAGCAGATAGCAGTGGTAACAGTGGGAAGTATTGTGACCACACTGGATCACAAGTAGCAGAGTAGTGAACTTGAGATTTAGAGAAGAAGTCTGGAATCGAGTTTTTTGTTGTTTTTACAAGGTAAAATACAGGGGTTTATATAGTGAAAAGAAAGGCAGGCTATGCACAGTATAGCTGCGTAAAAAGAATGAGAAAGAACATGAAGGAAGGAATGTACGCTGATGAATCCTGCGTAGTTGCTACAGGATAAGATCATCAAAATAAGGGAAAGAAAGGAATAGAACAATGAATGCTGTGAGTAATGTTACAGGTTTGTACAGCCATAAAGTAAAGTCCAATAGCAAAAAGAGAGCAGGAAAATCATGATGTCATGGGAAGATGCAGTAAAAAAAAGGGGCAAGGAAAAACACTATCAGTATCAACACAGTTCCTTTATTGTCAGTCAGGCATTCTAAAAAAATATGTGTCCATAAAAATGATTCAAAAATCAAAAATAATCGCACTGTAAATGAATATTCTGCTGAAAAAAAAGAAACTGGAGCCACCGGTCCACCACCTAGTCCAAATCCAACAGTTCCATGGCCTTACCAATGGACTGGTTGTGTTGGACCACCTGATCAAACGAGGGAGGGAGAGGAGTAGTTCCAATTTGGAACAAGTGAGTCCCAGGCAGCGTGTGGTAGGTGTAGCTGTAGCGAAGACGATGGACAAAGGATAAGTGTACCCAAGTGAATGGGACAGCGATGAACATGGGCGACGCAAGGGGATGAACCTTCTCCAGCTCAAAAACTACCCACCCACGCTCCAACCAGGCGAGACGAGTGACCGATGTTTTGATAGTATGTGATGGCAGATCGACGTCATGAAGATGGACCTGTTGCCCTATTTGGACCGGCCGCCGGGGCTTTGCTGATATCAGCAGTGGCACATGGTAGTTGACGGATCGGCGACAGAAGCGGATAGGAAGTGGTGACATCAGAAATGGTGGGGGAGCAAAGAAGATGAGGAGGAGGAGGGTGGAGGTGACGAGTAGGTGAACTAAAATGGGGATCCAGAAATGATCGTCAGGTGAGAATAAAAAGGAGAGGAAGGGGCCCATGGTGGGGCTAAGAAAAGGAAGGGGAGTGAAGGAAGCCACAAAAACGAGGGTGCAGTGCAATGTGTAGCCAGTGGCGACGCGAAAATTTGCCGAAATGACGAAATGCCGAAAGTACTGAATGGAAAAGCAAAGGTGAGCGTGACTGAATTGCCTAATAGAGGTGGTGCTGATCAGCCACAGATTTGAAAAAGGCAATATTAATTACTATTCCATGTGGCACTGTGCCTGTGTGGTGCAAAGGTGAGTCTTTTTGAATATTCGCTTCATTCTTGACACCTATCCATGCTACCAATCAATTTTGGTGCATGACAGTGCCTTAGCTTGCTTGAAGGCCATTCTTATAGGACAATTAAAGTGACATTTTATCTACACAGCCTCAGCTTGACCAAGATAAAATAAAAGATGTTTCATGCAGCCCCACAATGCTTCAAGTTGCTCAAAGGAGAAGTCAAGACAACCTTGTGTTTGCACATAATTGGTGATGAACTATGCTTTGGAAAACTGGAATAACCTCCCCTTCCTGATCAACAAGCTGATCTATCAGGTAAACCAATGTTTTTTTGGAAAGGCTTGAGTTTTCCATGTAGTATTCAGCTATATCATAATCATGAATAAATTTTGATAAAATGTGATACACATTGTGAAGAACATGGGGAATGATACTGGCCAGAATAATATGAATAAAATTGTGAATAAATTGTGATACTGCTGACTATTGACACTGATTGTTGATTGTTGACTTGACTATGTAATTAGTGATTGTCTAGAATTAACAGTTGATTATGAGTTGAGAGTAGTGCTTACTGTTGCAATTGAATTTTTCTAGAATGTATTTTGGGAAAAAAGGCTGTTTATAGTCTCATTTATTCTGGTGAGAAAAATGTTAAATAATGAAAAGAACATTATATATGTGAATCACATATTTACACAAGTTAGAAGGCTGTTAAATTGAAAAGAAAACTTGAAACAAAATATGTATAAAAAGAAAGAAAAAAGAAAGTAAATTTTGAATGTTAGTTCAATGATTGCTAGATCCTTGGGTTAATAAAATTCAAAATTTTTTGGCCTAGTAAAATGTATATTTTTCACAGTACAACATCACAAAATAATCAGTTCTACATTAAACCTGTTTTGTCTGCTTAAATTTTCACTTTTAGTCAATATTTTATTTACATTTTCTTTGAAGAAAAATTCTAAATTTGGGGTAGAGAAAAATTGTAAAGAAAGAAGGAGAAGATCTACATTGTTATGCTGAGATAAATTATGAATTGAATTGTCATTAAGTCACCAACTTGACTGTGAAAAGATTTCAACAAAAACTTTTGAGCAATTGAAAAGATCTGACAATACATATAACATTTTAATGTGAGAAAAATGATAATTCAAGGTCCAATGTTTTTTGCTGCTACATCCTAAGATAAGAGGGAGAAATTCAAGTAATAGTTTTGAATTTTATTACCATTTTATCTGGAGAAAAAAGGTGTGTTTACTTTGTCTTTAGATACAGTTTTATCAGCATTTTTTTCAAGGAAAAATTGATATTTTCCCCCTTGTGTCATCCTTGGCAGCACTCCGGAGACGTTCCCATGCACTGACAGACCTGTTTCTTTGATAGGGCGAAACCCATCTATGAGACACCCTCTTGAATGAGGTCTTCCCTTAGTTCCCAGATGAGAATACGCTGCTCATGCCTCTCACAAGGGTGTTCCGTGGTTTTATAAGGCTTTCCAAAGGGCTATCAGGTTAGCCTCATTTGAGACTTGCGTATTTGGAGTGATGTTAGTGTATCGTGAAACCGGGGTTTTATTACTATAATGGTCTTCTTCCCCGTATGTCCTCCCAATGCCATTTCTCTTTTTTCCATTCATTTTGTTATCTCGACGCTCTTCACTGACTTCCGGAGACGCTGGGAAGAGGCTCTCGGCCGTAAAGATTTTTTGAGCTCGAGGTTTCGTGGCAGCCTCATCTAAATGATTCAAGCAACAAAATAATCAACAATAACATCATATATTCCATATGACATAACACAGGCTCAACATCTTTTGTTGCAAATGGGTGGGAGGGGATGACTAAAGCTTTCAAGTCCCACAACCATGGTTAATTACAGAAATGACGAGAGGACAAAATGGGCACACTGCGAACACCCTTACAGAGCCGGTACATCACCTACAACGTCTCCCTTATGATCCCGCAACTTATGTGCTTTCATGGGCTGCAGGTTGCACTCTGCTAGAGCCAGGGGAATTGCTCGCTGGGGTGTGGCGCTCAGGTGCATCCGCAGTGTGGAGAGAGCCATCTTGCTGTACCAGGTACATCTTGGGAGGGCCGTAGGTTGCGAGAGGTTCTGGGGCACGCATTGGCCCCATATCCATAGCATGTTGTGGCTCACGGAATGGCCTAGAGGGCACCAGGTGATCCTGATAAGAAGGTGCACGTGCATATGCGTCACCTTGTAGCATTGTGCCGTGATACATATCCTGACCCTCTGTTGCATACTGCAGCATGTACCTACTAGGAAAGATCTGGCCATACGTAGGCTCCTCGCCACTGGTGTGTTGGGACATATAATTGAGGGGTCGGCAAGTCAAGGTATTGCTGGGCGAATAGAGACCAGGAGGAACATTGCTTCCATCAAATGGGATGCCTTCTTCAGCTGCGAACATCCTAGCTGAGGCAGGGGAGAGTCGCGACAGTGGGACGAGGACATGCTGAGGGTATAATAATGGCCTGGTGGTATCGACGGGTTACCGAGAGACGTTAGCAGCGGAAGACATGCGCACTGTTCAGGGCTCGTCAGGCGGTCCAGCAGGATGGATGACTTCGTCTGATCCTCCTACAGCCTCAGCTAGGTCGGAGGTAAGGTGTTACTGTGCCTCTGCAACGCTCTTGGGAGGCTTCAATGGTGTCATTACGGTGTTCCTGCGAGGCTCCTGGGAGGATCGTAGGATTGCCTGACGAGGCACTGGCATATCTTCCTCAGGGAGAGTCTTATGATGCTTTGAGCAATGGTTGGAGATGTTGTTGTCGCTGTCGTCTTCAGTGGTAACCTCGATGCGCTGTTTCAGTTTGGGTTTTACTACATTACAGCTTAAAATGTCCAACAACTGAAAATCTGGGTTTTGCGATAGTGAGTCACATGACATTGTAAAATATAAACACGTACGACCGAAAAAAAGACATAGAATCGATGTTCGCTTGTGAACACAATTGCTATTGTTGCATACTGACAGCGACTCGCCTGATACCGTCAATGGCTTACCTAGCGTTTTTGCGCTGTATGCTTTTTGTGATGTTATTAATTGGGGCAACAAGTCGGTTTGTGGATGTGTCGGGAAGGATGCGATGTTTGGAGTGTTGTGGTTCAGACGCGCCATCAAGCTCGGGAATTGTGGTGTCGTTGTTGTCAGAAAAGCCAGTTCCGTGCAAAGACCCTTCGGGGCCTGTCGATCCTTGATGGATGGCTTCGACTGTACGATTGATGCCCGCACATTGCTGGGACTCTGGTTGTGTATGACTCAAAAGTCTCTCCATCTTCTCCAGCAACCGACGACGCTTCGCTTCCTTGCCTGGGATTTCAACTAATGTTTGCGTTTTTCTTTTGTCCCGAATTTTCCTGGGGCTGACGAAATGGTGGCCGAGTCCAGAGGACATCAGCTGGGCCCCACGAGTATCTGTCTTGTTAGGCATAGTGGGTATATAGACGAAGAAAAGAAAAGTGAGAAAAAGCGTGAGAAAATAGACTTCACCTGAAAAAGTGTTGTAGGTAGTGTCAGCACCAATTTATAGTAAGGCCCTCGACGAGCATCGACCAGACGAGGAGGGTGCAGGGAGCCATCTGGAAAGGATAAAATCTATTTTTAGATTTCGGTTCCATTACAGGCGCGGATGTTGGGTCTCACAGACCGGTTTCGCTCTGCAAAAGAACCCGGTCTGTATCAATACATCCGAAAACCGCTGTTAGAGGTGTATTTGATACTGTTCGCTCTTATTTACTGATACCGAATGTCATATCAGTGATGTATTCTACTATCTTTTGTTAACCCACTCTTGCATTGTGTCAAGACGTTCTGACTGGCCAGCATGATATATATTCTGGTAACTTACTGATGTCGACTTTCATATCAGTATATGCCATGGGAGAAACCAGATCCACTTGAATCAGTCAGCCTGCATCATGGCATGATGCATGATACATGATGAATTGGGCTGTGGGCTGTAGGCTGTAGGTGGGCCGTAATATGTAACATTTAATTATCCGTCACGCTCAGTACCAGAGTATAAAGATCGCTGCGTTTTCCGAGTCAGCTTTAAGGAAATATTTCACTCAGAGAATTGAGGTTTGCAAGGTCAGGCCCGGGGCATCAGCAACTGGTCAATACTAATGAATATTCTTGCTTTCTGATATGTGTCGTATCGGTGATGTGGTCTGATGGGGAAGACTAGCCTGAGATACACGTCTTGTCTGGTCTTGCACGTCTTCTCTGTTCCTATCTTTTGATGCTCACACTGACATTGTGTCACGTTCTGACTGATAAGCATCCGACTGATAAGCATGATATATTTAGCGTCAAAATCAACTATTGGTTCGACTTTATCAGGATATAATTTGACTAAGAGACCAAGGATCAACCTGAATCATGATGTATCGCGCTGTGGGCCATTGACCGTGTAAATGCAGTATGTTCTGATGCGAGATGCACGCCTTTAGAAGCACTGACGAAATAGTTAATTCCCGTCATGCTCGGTACCAGAGTATAAAGGTAGCTGGTATGGACTAACGAGACCCATACTGAAACGCAGAATGTCTACGAAACATCAGTCCATTATCCAACCAATTGCTATTGTGAGTATGCCTGATTTCCAACAATCATTGAAAGGCTCTAATAATATGTTGCTTGTCATAGGTTGGTATAAGTGCTGAGCTTCCAAGTGGAGTTTATGCAGAGAAAAATTTCGATTACAAGGAATTTTTCGAGTTTCTCTTGAACAAAGGCGAAGCGTACGAAGAAATACCCACCGATCGTTTCGACATCCGTTCGTAAGTTTTCATCAGAAAATGTCTTTTGATAAGCCAGATAACAGAGAACACACTCAGATGGGGGGGTCATGCCATGGGTCAGGTTTCCACATCGCATGGTTCATTCCTTAAAGAGGTTGATTTCTTCGACCACACTGAATTTGGTATATCAGCAAAAGATGCCCGGGCAATGGCTTTAAGCACCAGGAAACTCATAGAGCTTTCGTTCCTAGCCCTCCTAGACTCTGGGATTGACTACAGAGGCCAAAATGTTGGGTGTTTTGCATCAGGGACAGCATTTGACATACTCAGTATTGCGGATCCGGTACGTCTCTTTCACAGAAAAGTGTCAGGTGAATCCATCCATACTATTTTTCAGGATGAGTTCGAAGCAAAAGGATCATTTGCGGGTACGCCATGTATGATAGCAAACAAAATATCCTATCACCTCGACTTAAGAGGACCGTCAATACCCGTTGATACTGCTTGCAGTTCAAGTTTGACAGCACTACACCTGGCTGTTCAATCGCTAAGGACTGGTGATTGCGAAGCCGCTATTGTTGGCGGTTGTCAGTTGAATCTGAGGTATTATAATTTTATCCTTATGATAATGGCAAGACTAATATATACCCTCAAAAGACTGGCAGATTTCGTACAGTATAGTCAAGGTTCACTTTTGGCGCCTGATGGTAAATGCAAACCCTTTGATGCAGATGCTGACGGGTAGAGTTCCGACTTTGCTGGCTGTGATGTCTCTCTTATATTATTTCTTAGGTTCTCAAGAGGAGAAGGCGCAGTTGTCATAGTGTTGAAACCATATGACGATGCCATCCGTGACGCAGACCATATTTATGGGGTAGTATGTATACCGTCGCTGTTAGAATTGAAGATTTATTGAACATCTTATACCGCTAAGATACTTGGGACTGGTATCAATGCATCAGGTTCCGTTGCTCCAGCTTATGCACCCGTAGCAAACGCTCAAATGGAAGCCATGCTTCGAGCTTATCAAGGTACCGGAAAGGATCCCCGAGATGTCGACTTTGTAGAACTGCATGCCACTGGTTAGCGTTGGTCACTAGGTCAACTGAACTGTCAGGATTTGATTCTGGAATTCACAGGAACTGCCGCTGGTGACCCAACTGAATGCAATTGGGTCGGTGAGAATTTTGGCAGAGATTCCGAGTTGCTGATAGGGAGTGTGAAAGGAAATATTGGGTGAGGTTTTGCTGCAGTTCAAATATGTAACTTTTTTTAATCGTTTCACAAGGCACCTGGAAATTACTTCATTCCTGGCATCTTTATGCAAAATATGTTCCGTTTTCGAGACTTGCATAGTCCCTCCCAATGTCAATCTCAAACGTCGCAATCCGACCATAAAATGGGAGCAATATAAATTGCACGTTCCTATGGAACCAGTTAAAATTGAAGCCCGTTCATCTTCACGAAAACTACTAGTATCTATGTGCAGCTCTGGAATTGGCGGTGCAAACGGACACGTCGTCCTGGAAAGTCCTTTGCCCAAGCTCTTGCCTACCGAGGATTGTCTCGCTTCCACCACTCCAGTCCTGATCGCAGCCGGTGGACTGTCGCCAAGGTCTACCAACGCTATCACAGACGGCCTACATGATGTGATCAATACCAACTCACATAAGTGGTCTCCTCTTTCTATCATCTTTGGTCGTCGTGTCCGGCAAATGACATGGCGAACATTTGCAATCGCTCATCCTGATAAAATATCAATTCCTCTTCGCTTTCCGGCTCCGGTGTTATCTCCTCGAGTAAAACCACCTGTTGTCTTCTTGTTCTCTGGGCAGGGTTCCCAGCACATTGATAGTAAGCAATTTTTGTCTTCATTCCATGATGCGTTGTCTATATCTCATTGATATGACCTAAGTGGGCCGTCAGTTGTTCAAGAACTTCCCTATATTTCGTGACACTGTCGTGCAGTTGGACGATTGTTACAAGAGAAAAACCGGAGTTTCTTTTATTTCTCGAACAGGCCTGTTCGATGACGTTACACTGCAAGGCATGTTGCCATCGACTTGGCCTATCTCAGTGATCCTCCCTTCAATCGCTATGGTACAGATCGCCATGTTTGATCTCCTATCCAGCTTTGGTCTCTGCCCTGATATCTTGATAGGTCACTCAGCCGGAGAGACATCACTTTTATATGCATCGGGTGCTGGACCGAAGGAGATGGCAATGGAGATTGCCATTGCTCGTGGTCAAGCGATGACACTACTCGAGGGGTCCAATGGAACAATGGCCGCCTTGGCATGCAGTTCTAAAGAAGCTCAGTCCATCATTGATTTGGTGACTACAGCAAGCGACCAGAAAGAATGTACCTTGGAAATTGCCTGTTTCAATGCACCAGAAGCCGTTACCATCTCAGGCCACACCATCATGATAGACAGAGCTATTGATGTTGCAGTTAGCCGTGGAATCCTTGCTCGGAAGATCCGTACTCGGGTTGCAGTCCACTCGAGTATGATGGAAATGTGTAAAGAGGAATACCACACATCCATTTCCCAGGTGTTTGCTCGATATCCTGGCGCCCATAGGCCTCAGATCACTACGTATTCCACATGTAACGGCAGAATCCTCGATTCTTTCACCGAAGACTACTTTTGGGAAAATACAATAGGGCCTGTACTCTTCACCTCGGCAGCTGAAGCGATTATTCATACACACCCCAATGCTTTGTTCGTGGAAATTAGTGCGCATCCCGCTTTATCTTCGTATCTGATCCAGCTAGGCGCTTCTTCTGTTACCTGCCCTATGCGCCGTACCAAAGTGCTTGTGGATCATCATGACCACATTACCTTGTTGAACACTATCGGGCATCTTATTATCTCCGGGATCAACGACGTCAACTTCAGCACGTTAAACCGTGAACAATCGTATTGTCCTCGTATTGAAGTACCACTATATCCATTTTTGAAGAAGCCTGTTCCTTATCTGCCGGACAATTCACGTGTCCTGAAAAAGCAGATGGGGCCACGAAATGGGCCATTGAACTACACAGACCTTCGAATCAACGCTCGGACTCACCCCGAAATCGCCCAGCATAGCATCAATCATGAACCTATCATGCCCGCTTCGGGATTCTTAGAAATGGTAAGTAAATAGTGTAAATTGTCTGTTCTTCATACAGAGGATATGATTTTTTTGGTCAGGTGTTGGAATTTGGCGCAACGACACTATGGAATGTAAAGTTCCACTCAATCCTATCCATGTCCGCCGAGGTACCCTTGCCAGTTTCAGTGGACCTGCATAATGCGCGCTGGTCCGTCGAATCTCATAGGGACGGTAATGCGAGTTCTTCATCTTTCTCATAATTAAAATTCTCGCTTATTTCTATTCAGTCCTTCTCCAGTCGTCTTCATGCAGAAGGGTTCATGTTGAAAGGACCACCTGAGAAGCACAGTCGCATCGATATCAAGGCCATTCAAAGCCGTTGTAAAGTGTTATCCATGGAAGGTATTTTTATTTTAGCACCTCGATGCGTATGATGTGCGAGTAAGTGCTGTTTAGGGTTCTATGATGGTTTCGAACACTTTGCCCAATACGGTCCAGCCTTTCGTCGTATTACAGAGGTTTATCAAGGTTTAAACGAAACCCTAGTTAAAATTAGAGGGGCCGACAGCGACTTACCGGGGTATGTCATTGTCTTACTCTTTAGAAGTAGTTCTAATCCCAAGCAAGGCTGGAGAAATTCGTCATTCACCCAGCCATACTGGATGCATGCCTTCACGTGGTGGTCCATCCTAGATTCACCGCGGACCCAAATCGCAAGATCTATTATCTTCCATCACAACTAGAGGCATTCACATTGTACGATACCTTTTCACACATGGATAGCTTCCCTTCCACCCTTTATTCCCATGCTATCTTTCGGGAGTGGTTACCTGGTACGAATCTCCCTTTCTTCTTGATCTCAGACTTATTTCATATTTTACGACTTCAGGCGAATTTGTCACCGATATCGAAGTAGTTAACGAGGAGGGTATCAAAATGTGCACTCTCAGTGGATTTACCGTAGCGCGCCACGAACTTGTTCCTTCGCGAAGCTTAAGCAAACGTTTTGACATGGTTTACCAATCGTTTGGAGTTGGGGAGCAATTACCGGTTATCACCGACGGCAGAAGACTTGGCTCCAATGTTGAAAATAAAATGGCGAGTTATCACCAGGTAACGCTGATTCCTCGCCATGCGACTTCGTGACAACATTTGTTGACAGATGGCTGAAAAGAACGAAACCAGTGAAGGCATCGCAAGAGCCATTTCTATCGTCGATGATATGGAGGTCGTCTACCGCTCTATTCTAACTCACATAGACAGGGGAGGGAAGAAGGTTATACGTATCTTAGGAATTGGCCTCGGTGATAGTTTTCTTCTTTCTCCTTGTCGCAATGGCTTACTCTCGAGCAAGGTTTCGAAGAATTAGGAAAACAGATACACACAATACTCAAGTCCTTGGGCATTATCCACTTCAAGATTTGTATTGCAGCTCGGGATCTGCCTTATCTGCCCCAACATTCCCTCCCCCCATTTCTCATGCCTCTTGAATTAAATTTATCCGAGCCTCTCACTCCGCAGGGGCTTGCAGAAGGAGCTTTCGACATCATCACTCTTCAGGTTGATAACAAACAACATGTGCAAAATCTGACTACGCTACTCCTGCCTGGCGGTTTTCTTGTCCTGTGGGGTGCGGTAGGGGAGGCACCACTCATATCCAGTGCTTCCGTCCCTATGTCTTCTCAATCCTGGTTGACCACGTGTTCTTCCTTAGGGCTGCGCCCTATCTCGTTTCCAGGAATATCACAATATCAGGATTTCCATCTGTCTGTGGCGCAAAGCCCTTGTTTAGTGTTAGCGGGTACATTCACGGCACGCAGAAAGCAGGATCTCCTAATGTTCCCTTATGCCATTGGCCAAGAGATGGTATTACAGCACAAACTACGAATTCTCAATATCGAGGAAGCCTTCGACTTATGGATCATTGCTACCAACAATCCTGATGCTCATGGAGCACGAGGTTTTACTCGTTCCCTTCGATGTGAATTTCCTCTCTGGAATGTTCGCCTCGCTACTTTCGAAGGTACGATCACGCGTTCAGAACAAGAGGCTATGATCCATCAGCTCGCAAGCATCCCAAGCATGGAAGTAGAAGTACATGTTGACGAAAAGCGCCAAATAAAAGTCCCGCGTTTTGTAGAGACCTCCTCTCCTTCCAATTTTCACATACTGGATCCACTCCGTTTTACTGATGATTGGCCCTCGACACATGTCCAAGTGCTAGTTTTGGCCGCTTCATCATCCAGTAGTGATATATTTGGATTGGTCGGAAGGGTTACCAAAGTTCAACATAACTCTGACCTCCCTTTAATTGACTGTACTGTTATCACCGTAGTGAAGGGCATACCAGGAAAGTATACGTTGATACACAGAGGCTCGTTCGCTTTGCTCGAAGGGGTGGCTGCCAACCCCAAGGATCTGGCATCGGTTGCACCTGTTCTCCTGATTGGTGGAATGGCTATTGGTATTGGTTATCTGAATAATCCATCTCGAGTCCGTCCAGGACGAATTATCATCACTCATAGCGAGTCCATCATGAGCCAGGCGCTGACATGGTTTTTCACCACCTTTAACTATGATCCTATCGGATTGCATTCAACGGCTTCTCCCCTTGACTTCTTAGCATTAAAGTTACATGCTGGTGACACTATCGTATCTGGATATGACAAGAGCGATCACGTTTTCGCAAGTTTTCTACGAGGTGGGATCAAGGCGATAAGCTTGAGCTCTAGCCTTGAAGAAGCTTTCGCCATCTCAGGCGACCCCTGGGCGATTGGCGATATTCTTCGGGCTGTAAAAAGCACGGTCGTGCCAATTCCGATACCAGATATTTGCATGCCCCTTAGTCCCCCCGACCCAGCCCTTCGGGCTCCACCTGCGCTCTTCAAATCTGATAATGTATACCTCCTTATAGGAGGTGTGGGGAGCGTAGGACTGCACATATCCCTATGGATGTATCAGGTGCGTATTATCACAAGCCTCGTTGATATTCACAAAGCTGACATGTGGAAACACCAACGCCAACATAAATCAAAAAGAATGGCGCTCGACACCTCACCCTGACCTCTCGTTCCGGTCGGGAAACCCTTGAACGAGCCAACGATGTTCTTGCACTACGCATTCTTAAATTTCTGGAATGCCAGCGTGACCTGTCGATAAAATTGGAGGCTTCAGATGCAGCTTCACCGGATGAATTGAAAAGAATTGTTGCATGTAGTTCACTACCTATAGCGGGATGCATGCTACTCGCCGCGGCTTTGGATGATCGCGGTTTCTTCTCACAAGATGAAAATAGTTTCAAGGCATGTTTTTCCTCCAAACTGGGTGCTTTCAGAGCCATAGAAGAGGCCTTGGAACTGCACAAGATCGATTTCTTGGTTGCATTATCCTCTATTTCAACTTTTGGAAACGCCGGACAAACGAATTATGCCAGGTGCTTTTTACGCTCACGTATGATGCAGATTCAGAGTCTTACACAACATGTGCATATAGTGCAAATACGGTTCTTGATGGGCAGGTAAGGAAATACAGCAACGCGTTCTCAATTGTTACACCAGCAATTTCGGACTCCGCTACTATGATTGGAAAGTCGGATAGCAGCGTCAATGCGACGCGCTTTGAACATCTAATCCCCTGGGGGTATTCTGCCAAAGGTAAGCCTGGTTTCTTAAATGGCTACCTACCAACATGTAATATTTTGGCACGTCGTAGAATTATGTGATTGTATCAAAGATGGCCTGCTGAAGATGGCAGATGGACCTGTGGGTCTATACATCCCAGACCTTGATTGGAATCTTGTGAACCAGTATATGGGACCTTCTCGGTTATACAACCATCTTGTCCGAGCTTCGGTTCGGCCGCAACCTCTGAAGTTAACTGAACATATAGACGACTTGCTCCGCAACATCGTCCTACGTTTCTTGGATGTTTCACCAAATGAGTTCTCTGCGGATGTCCCTTTTACATCATACGGCCTCGATTCGTTATCCGCAGGGCGCCTTGCTTTTGCTCTTCGCCCGTACCTGACCGTATCACAGATGCAGCTGCTCGCTGACTATACTTTGATTGACGTTATACGCTGCGCTATGAAAGTACAGCCGACAAAAACCCTTGCTGAGAAAGTATCATCAGCTAGCTACTCTCCTTTGGACCGACTCAATGCGGATGGAGAAGCACTGTTGAAACTCTTGGATCTTGGCGGCGAGCCCTTAATTCTTATGCATGGTGGCAGTGGCAACGTCCTCGCATTCTTACCACTTCAACATTTACTCAGGAGTTCACTGTGGGCTTTGCAAATCACCCCCGACACACCCACAGACTCTGTCAAATCCATGTCTAGACATTACTACGAGAAAATCAAGGCTGCACGACCAGCGGGGCCTTATCGTCTTGGCGGTTTCTCTGCCACGAGTATTGTACTCTTCGCTCTTGCAAAGCTCTTCGAAGAAGGTCACGACGTTGTCACACAGATCATTGTCTTCGACCACTTCCCCCTTTTGTACACTTCACCCATGTTCGAACCAGATGAAGAAACTGTCTCTCTGAGGTCTCCTGGGCCTGATATGATTCGTCATGCCCTCTCCTCCGTCTCCGGCTTATATAGAGCTGATAATGCCCAACGCCAGAAGATTGCAGCCGACTTCGAGGATGCCGTCAATGGACACGATGCTCCGGAATATATGACAGCGTGGTATAATGCGTTCTTGCGGGTTGCTGTCACTGCATATAAATTCATGTTTGAAATACTCCCTACCAATGAACCGTATTCACTCACGCTGTTGCGGGATGCAATGGTGGAATGGCTGAAGGAGGTGAAGGCACCAGTGACAACGTGTCTCGCGACTCGAGGAATTATCTCAACTATTCCAGAGGACGCTAAAGCAGGATGGGAAGACTTGGGAACTCGGAAGGTGTTCCCTCAGGCAGAACTGATCGAGATCGAGGGCACGCACTTCAGTATATTCGAGTCGGAAGTAATTGTAGATCTTATTGACAGGTATCACCAGCCTCAAACATGACATATATGAAAGCCCGACTTCTGGACGGTGAATACAGAGAAAACATATGTCTAATGTCTTGGACCCATACACACCCTCCGGACGGTTTGATGAGAACGAGGGTAGATAGCCCTGTTACGTAGTAGCTATTTAAGCAAAAGTACTAGTACTTTTGCTTAAGTAAGGACCAACCTGAATCACTGGCATATACAGTTTTAAACTTAGGCTCGCACCCAGCCATTTGTTTGCTTGTGTTCATCACCTATCAACATAGCTCATGAGCTAATTCACATTCTCAACACTGCGAACAGGCCGGGATCCCACACACTACCAGAAGGGTTTCTATGAGCTGAGAAATGTGTCTCAGAGACCCCCTCTTGGAAGAAGCTTACCCTTACACATCCTTTAGAAACTAGTGATAGTCAATACTACAACGGTATGGTATTAGTTGGGATAATGTAAAATAAAGAAACAAAAGACATACCCTCAACTGTAATCAGAACAGATGAGGGAAACATACGAAGTGGTAGAATGAGTATATAAAGACATGAGAAAAGGTCACATGTGGGTTTGAATGTCTGTTGTATCTTAAATGCTAAATCTGTGATCCAACACATCCTAGTTGAAATCTTGGTGAATATAGCTTCCATCAGGAAAGGTGCACTTTCCTTTGAGTGACTTTGAAGACTTAGACCGTCTTAGAATGAGGACTAAGGCATAAGGCATATCAAGACATATAAGAGAGTTAAGCTTGCTAAGAATAGCATACTCAGATTACTCTAACTGCTCCAATGCAGATCAAGACCATCAAGACCATCAAAAGTTAGAATATGTAAAATAGTGGACATCAATGACAAATTAAGACTTTTTGATCATGTTTCTAAGACTAAAAACACAAGTAAGATCAAGTCAGAACACAAGTCTCAATACAGAAAGAGTTGGTAATTCTAAGATGCTAATCCAAAAGCATGATGATCAATAAATTTGTTGACATAGAATGATGCAAAAGCATCAAGTGAGTTATGAAACAGTATCTGCTGGGGAATCCTGTTGTCACCAAAAACAGGAAGGAGATGCGTGGCTCATAGGATACAGTCAAGGTGAATCACCTCAGTTGTTGGTGATAGGTCCTCATTGAAGTCTGGACAGACCATCCACATACTGGTGAGGTTGTTGGGCTCTTCTTGGACTTTTGAGAACCAGTGCACTAATGCATGGGTAGAGTACATCCTGAAAGGTGAAAGAAAAAAACAGTAGGATGCAGAAAACACCCAGTCCCTGCGTCCCAGTCAACATGGGGTCCCTCTGGACAAAGACACAGTCATGCCAAGAAGGTCCTCTCTGCCATGATGGAGAAGCACATATAATTTCTCAATGCATACCTCCGAGTCCACTTTCATCACTTAGGGCATAGAACATGACTGTAGCTGAGTGAAATACCAATATCTTTGTGTTGAGTGACTCGGCTGGACAATTGGAAAGGGTGACATTGGCTGCATCAGGATCATGTAGATGTTGCTGATTATATAGAAATCTTCGGACAAGCTTGACCAGTCAAGGCTGGTCGGGCTGCTTCGCTAGTTGGTCCGGTGTCCATGCATATCCTTGCTCTGCAGTTTCAGATTTGTGGGTAAAGTAAACTAGAAAAAAAAACTTACTTCGGGTTTGAGCAAGCTGAACATGGGTCACAGTAGATGGCCCTGAAACCGGAACACTTTCAAGATTATGTTACGCACGAAGTGCTTAACAAAGTCTGAGGGTTCATTGAGGTTTTATAAAGAGACTTATCCGAAGACAAGTTCGAGAACATAGTTCTGAGTGGAGGTTTTCCAGCAAGAGTTGGTCTTCTTCTGAGTAGAAGTCTGATTTTAGGAGTCTAGCTTTGTAAGCGTAAACTGCGTAGAATTGTATTGGAGAATACTACTGCTTGTTACATGGTATTTATAATGAAAAGGAATCGGTGATAGGAGTTAGGTCCTATCTAGGGCAGGTCCGTCTGTTAAGGACTAAGTACTATAATAGGTACTGTGAATGCGAGAGGAACGGAAGTGTACGTGAAGGAAATGAGTCATCGGTCCAATGGTATAACCGATGAGTAAAAAGAAATAAGTAGTCCTTATATGTCCAATAGAGATTGTAACATTACCCCCTTACTTGCTCTGAGTTTCACCAAAATTTGGTACCTTCGCCGTCCATATTGTAACTGTCATCGTAGCTGACATCTTCATGTAATCCTTCCATCAGAATCCTATCCTTGTCTTGCCTGCGGATGGGACACCAATTGAAACTATGTCCCGGTGCACAACGGTCACAGTTGGGACAATAGTAGGCTTTGCAATAGTATGTGCAATAATCGCTCCAACCGCAGTTTTGGCAGTATGGAGCGTTGTTACAAATGCCTTCGTGGTATCTTTGTCAGGTATTGGATGAGGTGTTGGATTGGGGAGTGGTTGGATTGTCACCTCCCAGGTTGTACGTTCCTGCATACAACTGATCGATCATGGCTGCATCGTCATCTACGTTGATTGGGTTAGAGGGAGAGCCAGTTTCAGGCCTGTGCATTGCGCCAGGCGGACTGCCTTTCTGTCCCTTCGACATACGAGACTGCCATTTCAATGGAGTTCTGGCGGCAGGGATCTGGAGTATCACCTCTTGCCGGCCGCGTCGGGCTCCTCGTTGGTTCATCAGGTGACGGGTTTGGGCATTTGGCACTGGTCGAGGTGGAGATGATGGGGGAGATGGTGGTTTTGGGTTCGACCCAATGGAATGGGGACTGGAGTGGTTCGACCCTTGTGAGATCGGGCTGGTTGGGACGGTGGGAATATATTTTTCCTCCAACGGGATGGGTGGAGGTCGACAGGTGACAATGTGGTAAGTGCGCTCCGGGGTAACACTGGTCTGGTCTGAGTGCGACAGGGACCGGAGGGACAAACCGGGCGGAGGAGTACTCGTACAACCGTCTCGCTCTATCCGCGTGTGAGCTTCGTTTAGCAATGTCCTCCCACTGTCAATGATGAGAACTGTTGTTAGAAAACCACACACAAAAACAAACTAACACACAATCCTCCCAGATTCCACGGAACTTGTTTATGGGCTTTGCCTCCTAGAACAATGGATGCTCTGGTTGTTCGTGGGGTGGTATGTATAAGGATCCCTCAAAGTAAAACCCAGAGATGTATGGGTGTGGGTTTTGAGGAGGAGGGATAGTTGGAATATAGAAAGATAGGGGCTTTGTGGCGAGTATAGACAAGCACTACCTTGCTAATTGTAGCACAAGGTAGGTTTGAGAACAACAAGGATGACGAGGTGACGAGGTTCCCAGTGATAGCAGGCTCCTGACACACAAACTGTAGTGCTCAGAAGGACTCTAATTGAAAGGGATGACAATGACTTCAAAAGTGGGAAGTGACGATGACAGCAGTTAACAGTGGTAGAAGTGGGAAGTGTTGTGACCACACTGGATCACAAGTAGCAGAGTAGTGAACTTGAGAGTAGAGAAGAAGTCTGGATTGGAGTTCTTGTTGTTTTTACAAGGTAAAATACAGGGGTTTATATAGTGAAAAGAAAGGTAGGCTATGCACAGTATAGCTGCGCAAAAAGAATGAGAAAGAACATGAAGGAAGGAATGTACGCTGACAAATCCTGCATAGTTGCTACAGGATAAGATTGTCAAAATAAGGGAAAGAAAGGGATAGAACAATGAATGCTGTGAGTAATGTCACAGGTTTGTACAGCCATAAAGTAAAGTCCAATAACAAAAAGAGAGCAGGAAAATCATGATGTCATGGGAAGATGCAGTAAAAAAAGGGCAAGGCAAAACACTATCAGTATCAACACAGTTCCTTTATTGTCAGTCAGGCATTCTAAAAAAATATGTGTCCATAAAAATGATCCAAAAATCAAAAATAATCGCACTGTAAATGAATGTTCTGCTGAAGAAAAAGAAACTGGAGCCACCGGTCCACCACCTAGTCCATATCCGACAGTTCCATGGCCTTACCAATGGACTGGTTGTGTTGGACCACCTGATCAAACGAGGGAGGGAGAGGAGTAGTTCCAATTTGGAACAAGTGAGTCCCAGGCAGCGTGTGGTAGGTGTAGCTGTAGCGAAGACGATGGACAAAGGATAAGTGTACCCAAGTGAATGGGACAGCGATGAACATGGGCGACGCAAGGGGATGAACCTTCTCCAGCTCAAAAACTACCCACCCACGCTCCAACCAGGCAAGACGAGCAACCGATGTTTTGATAGTATATGATGGCAGATTGATGTCATGAAGATGGACCTGTTGCCCTATTTGGACCGGCCGCTGGGGCTTTGCTGATATCAGCAGTGGCACGTGGTAGTTGACGGATTGGCGACGGAAGCGGATAGGAAGTGGTGACATCAGAAATGGTGGGGGTGCAAATAAGATGAAGAGGAGGAGGGTGGAGGTGACAAAAAAGTGGATTTGAATGGGGATCCAGAAATGACCATCAGGTGAGAATAAAAAGGAGAGGAAGGGGCCCATGGTGGGGCTAGGCAAAGGAAGGGGAGTAAGGGAAACAACAAAAGCGAGGGCGCAATGCAATATGTAGCCAGTGGCAACGCGAAAATTTGCCGAAATGCCGAAACACAGAAAGTACCGGATGGAAAAGCAAAGGTGAGCGTGACTGGATTGCCTAATAGAGGTGGTGCTGATCAGCCACAAGTTCTAAAAAGGCAATATTAATTACTATTCCATGTGGCACTGTGCCTGTGTGGTGCAAAGGCGAGTCTTTTCGAATATTTGCTTTGTTATTGACACCTGTCCATGCTACCAATCAATTTTGGTGCATAACATTGCCTGATTCCAAATATTCCTTTGCCGAGTCCATCTGCCCATTCAAGGAGCTCATCCTCAAGCGTCATTCCAAAAACTCCAAAACTAACTTTTCCATCCGGAGTGCCCGATAGATACTCGAGTCCTGACTGTTGAGCTGCGAATGCTCGCTTTCCAACAAATGTATTGAGTCTATGGCTTTTAGGAGTTCGTCAGCTATGAGGTTTATGGCAAGGAAGGTATGCATGGAAGAAAGAGCGTAATACGCATGGGGGCAGCGTTTTTTGGTCTCGTAAAAGAGATAGGTATAGGCGTCTTTTGCTGACATTAGCTCTATGGCGTCAGTAACATTGGCTTGGTTGTGTCGTTGCCCACGGGCAAAAGACACTTGTTCATTGGCTAGCAAGTTGGCGTCGCCGGGTATCGAGTAGGTGGTGATAGGGAAGCTGGTGGAGTTAGAAGTAGACATGTTTTTGCGTTGAGAGACAGAGGCTTGTTGGTAGTGGGGTGATTGTCTCTTCAACGTAGCTTGTGGTCCTTCTTATAGGCTTCCAGTATCTCCGCAGCATTGGTTAAATGTTCTTCCGGTTCCCATAAGTTTTCGGAATGAGGGTAATGGCGCCATTTAATCAGGTAGCGGCGCCCGCGTTGTCATGCACCAAAATTGATTGGTAGCATGGACAGGTGTCAATAACAAAGCAAATATTCGAAAAGACTCGCCTTTGCACCACACAGGCACAGTGCCACATGGAATAGTAATTAATATTGCCTTTTTAGAACTTGTGGCTGATCAGCACCACCTCTATTAGGCAATCCAGTCACGCTCACCTTTGCTTTTCCATCCGGTACTTTCTGTGTTTCGGCATTTCGGCAAATTTTCGCGTTGCCACTGGCTACACATTGCATTGCGCCCTCGCTTGTGTCGTTTCCCTTACTCCCCTTCCTTTGCCTAGCCCCACCATGGGCCCCTTCCTCTCCTTTTTATTCTCACCCGACGGTCGTTTCTGGATCCCCATTCTAGTCCACTTGTTCGTCACCTCCACCCTCCTCCTCCTCATATTATTTGCACCCTCACCATTTCTGATGTCACCACTTCCTATCCGCTTCCGTTGCCGATCCGTTGACTACCACGTGCCACTGCTGATATCAGCAAAGCCCTGGCGGCCGGTCCAAATAGGGCAACAGGTCCATCTTCATGACGTCGATCTGCCATCACATACTATCAAAACATCGGTCACTCGTCTCGCCTGGTTGGAGCGTGGGTGGGTAGTTTTTGAGCTGGAGAAGGTTCATCCCCTTGCGTCGCCCATGTTCATCGCTGTCCCATTCACTTGGGTACACTTATCCTTTGTCCATCGTCTTCGCTACAGCTACACCTACCACACGCTGCCTGGGACTCACTTGTTCCAAATTGGAACTACTCCTCTCCCTCCCTCGTTTGATCAGGTGGTCCAACACAACCAGTCCATTGGTAAGGCCATGGAACTGTCGGATATGGACTAGGTGGTGGACCGGTGGCTCCAGTTTCTTTTTCTTCAGCAGAACATTCATTTACAGTGCGATTATTTTTGATTTTTGAATCATTTTTATGGACACATATTTTTTTAGAATGCCTAACTGACAATAAAGGAACTGTGTTGATACTGATAGTGTTTTTCCTTGCCCCTTTTTTTTACTGCATCTTCCCATGACATCATGATTTTCCTGCTCTCTTTTTGCTATTGGACTTTACTTTATGACTGTACAAACCTGTAACATTACTCACAGCATTCATTGTTCTATCCCTTTCTTTCCCTTATTTTGATGATCTTATCCTGTAGCAACTACGCAGGATTCATCAGCGTACATTCCTTCCTTCATGTTCTTTCTCATTCTTTTTGCGCAGCTATACTGTGCATAGCCTGCCTTTCTTTTCACTATATAAACCCCTGTATTTTACCTTGTAAAAACAACAAAAAACTCGATTCCAGACTTCTTCTCTAAATCTCAAGTTCACTACTCTGCTACTTGTGATCCAGTGTGGTCACAATACTTCCCACTGTTACCACTGCTATCTGCTGTCATCGTCACTCGTCATTTTTGAAAGTCACTGTCATCCCTTTCGATTAGAGTCCTTCTGAGCACTACAGTTTGTGTGTCAGGAGCCTGCTATCACTGGGAACCTCGTCACCTCGTCATCTTTATTGTTCTCAAACCTACTTTGTGCTACGATTAGCAAGGTAGTGCTCATCTATACTCGTCATTAAGCCCCCATCTTCTATAAATTCAACTATCCCTCCTCCTCAAAACCCACACCCATACCTCTCTGGGTTTTACTTTGAAGGACCTTCATACATACCACCCCACGAACAACCAGAGCACCCACTGTTCTAGGAGGCAAAGCCCATAAACAAGTTCCGTGGAATCTGGGAGGATTGTTTGTTAGTTTGTTTTTGTGTGTGGTTTTCTAACAACAGTTCTCATCATCGACAACGGATGCACAGATTTCAACATTGATGTGACAGT
Organism: Serpula lacrymans var. lacrymans S7.9; assembly: GCF_000218685.1. NCBI lineage: Eukaryota > Fungi > Basidiomycota > Agaricomycetes > Boletales > Serpulaceae > Serpula > Serpula lacrymans. The sequence goes on along the minus strand of NW_006763308.1, from coordinate 124,584 downwards.
CATATTTGGCAGAGAGATATGCATTGTAAAGGACGACATCACGGTTAGGCCTTGCATATTCTGGATAACCATCATCACCAAATCTGGTTTCAGCACAAAACCTTTTGCAATAGCGCTTTGAGCATGCTCCATTCTTCATGCACTGGGCTCCAGGGTGCTCAGGTCCACATGGACCGTGCATCATACACTTTGTGACCGTTGAATATAACTTTGGTTGTGTGACAGGATCAGGAATTTGAGCAGAGACAACAGAGTCAACCTGGGCGGCATCACGGATTTTATATTGATCTTCCAAGAATATGAGAAGATGCATGTGTGGCAAACCCTGCTTTTGGTATTCCACAGTGTAAACAGATCCCGAAGTCTTTCCAAAGATCCCATCTTTGACTTCCTTCAACAGTGCCTTCTTTTTCTGATAGAAGACACATGCAACAATGTCAGGACGGTCTGCAGCAGTCTGTTTTTTGGTAGGCATATCAGGGTCATCATCTACTTCACCGGCATTGTTGTATTCCAGCAAAGCCTCTTAAATTTCAGGCCAGTTGGTGTTTGCTGTCATTGTAAGGAAAATATTGGGTTTATGGCAATGGCGACATATAGCCATGGAGTCCTGGAAAAGCTGGTACATGTGCCGTGTACTGCCAGAATGAGAAGATGGTAGGACAATGTTCTGGCCCTGTTGACCCAAATCTATTTCCCCATCATTCTGATCCATAGCATCTTTGATGCCTTGGTAAAAATCTGCCCTTATGTCTTTTTGATGATGACGGACCCACTTCAGTTCACTTTCTTCTGTGGAAGCCCATGCATCAACGCAATACTCCTGAAGTAGTTTTCCACCATAGAAAAGATTAGATTGATTGGTTCTTCGGGGATGGAGACGGTATGCATAATAACACCGCTGGGAGACATATTCACTGCATATATTTCCATCAGCATTTTGAATGGACCATATTGTCCTATGCCACCCTTGTTCTCCAAAGGGAAATAGAAGGACATAATGCAGAGGTGAATAAAGGGGGTGCAAATGGCTGATATGCTTGAGACCACTACAATGATCAAATTGCTTCAGCCACAAAACAATATCACGGTGCTCATCAACATCTTGTTCTCCATCTCCAGGGATAACAGCAGCAACTTTATCTGCAGTAGGAAGATTATAACAATGTTGGTCCAGAGTTTGATCAAGAGCTATATGGGCTGTTATGTTGGCACATTCTGCTTCAGGCTTTTCCATGATGATCTGATAAGCTTGCTTGTACAAAGGGATGAATGGATTGAATTGCTCTAGGGTATCCTGAATCTCCAGCATGGTTGCTGGTGTAGTGCCATGCCCCCGATTATTCTTATTAGGTAAAAAAAGGGCAGTCTGTGGGTTGTGAATGTAAAGCTGGCCAAAAGAGGGAGTTTCACCTTCAGGTAGATGGAATGCGCTGATGCTATGATGAAGGCCTCCATGGATACGGAAACTATAAGGTCCTACAGCACTTGTGACAGCATGTTCTATCTTGACACCCAAAGATATAATTGCAAAGGCATTATTGTATGAGCCAACTTTGTCACGGAATTCACGTGCAGTAATGTCAACCCCACGGAACAGATGGAGTAGTGCAGCAGGTGCTTCCTGGAAAGGATCCAGCCTAACTTGACCTTGAAGGCAGCACACACCAAATTTTGGATGGATCGTGGAGGAACTTGTAAGTCTCTCAGTATCCCAGTGTAACGCTCCACAATTATGGCACTCTACTTCCATGTTGTGTAAAGTATGACGGTATAGAGGCTCTACATATGGTTGTCGGGCCTCCTAGCGTATCACCTGTGCTTGGCGGCGGTTGGCAATATTTTGTTTGTTTGCAAGTCATTGAGGCCTTAGCATCTTTAGTGCATTTCTGGCAGCTACCAGTTCATTTAAGTCCTTGCCTCGGTCTACAGCATCCCTGGCAGCCCTGTGAGCCTGATCTGCTAGCTCATCTTCCCTCCTTTCAAGCTCTTCTTGAGCAGCTCTTTGGATTCTAATGAGTTGCTGAGCTTGTAGCTCTTCATAACACAGATCAGCATGCTGAGAATGCTGCTGTACCTGTAGTCTAATTGCCTCCTGACGCTCAATTTCTCTTTCCTGGTGATCCTCAGCCAACTGCTGTTCCTGCCTTTGGAGCTGTATTGCTTCCTGGTGTTGAATTATCTCATCCTCAGCCTGCTCCTGCCTCCGTAGTCTATTACGCTGTTGATTAACCCATTCTGCATGTCGGTTTTGAAACCCATCTAATAGCCTTTCATTGTAGTCAACACCATGGGTAGCAAGCAACTGGTTACCCTGCCACATTTGAAAAGGGGGCTGCAATTGAGGGTATGCAGGTCCAGCTAATGGCTGAGGCATGTGATTATCATGCAAAGGTCCTCCAAAATTTGGTTGCACAATATTGATATTTCTATTTCTCAAATCTCTACAATCCAAGAGGTGCTCCCATTGCACACTTGGTGATGTCATCTGTTGATGACATTGTATACAATCTCTATCGCAATGTTCACCACGTTCTCGTTCAGGTGTCTGTGGAATATGTCTACAAATCACATTGATATATGGTTAATGGCACATTAACAATGCTACACATACTGCATATTTGAATTGCTCATATTCATATTTATGTATTTGCTATATTCACTGATTTGTTGATAATTTGGGCTTCTGTAATCAATGTGTCAGTTTTAATTGAATCAACACCATAAACTGTTATAAACTCACGTTGTGTAAGCTGTGTTTTTATGTGTGGGGAAGGGTCTTTGATTTTATTTTTATACACACCACAGTGTGGTCAATAATGGCTGTTAATTTTTGTAATGCAAAATGTGCAAATTCTCGACAACAATTTGTTTTGTGTGCCAGACCACTTCCCCACATAGTAGGAAAAGAGGTTTGTTTGGTTGAGTTGTGTCACGTCGTGCCACAGGCGTGAGTTTTGGTGTCCACTAATCGCGTTTTGTAGTAAAAACGATTAAGCGCGAGAATTTTCAACATGGCTACGATTTTCACTACAAATTGTTGAATGTCCTTATAAGCGTGAGAGTTTTCAATGTGGCTACGATTTTCACTGCGTTCACTGCTACTGTACTGCTGCTCCTGTGTTGCCACAAAAACCACGCGAGCGAAGCTAAGCGAAATAACCGACGCAACGTGGCTCGCACGCGGCATTTGGGACCACTGTCCCCTTCGTTATAGATAGATAGATAGATAGATTATAAGTACATGTCATGAGCATATGAACTGCATTCACAAAATTCTTTCGCAGATAGATTCATTACATTGTAATCTAGCACTGACAAATTCTTAGCTACTTGTAGAAAAAAAACTTGAGCCTGTGGATGCCCAAGAGCATATTTAATCCCGGATGCCATAGCTTTCTAACGATAGTATAAGAAAATGTATATTTTCGAATACTGTACAAAAGTGTACCAATAGTTTGTTGCTGTTCACTGGCAACCATCCACTGGCAAAAAACACAGTTAGATAAATGTATTGGAATTAAGCACCACTGGCTCACCATTCAGACCTCGGAAAGCACGACATCTACTTATCGAAGATGGTTTGTCTGTTTGCTTAGACCACTATTGTGAATGTTAGAAAGTAATCGGAGAAATAATTAAACGAGTATACCAGCATGGAAGGAATCGGCCTATCTGGTTGAATGTGCCTAAACTACAGTGCGAAGGGACTGTCAGATGAAGAGGAGGGATGTATCACAGTACGCACCTCTTTTGCAGCACTAACGTTCCATACACCATACGCAACAGCGAGAATACCAGTAAAAACAAGAACGGTGTTGGAGCGCCAGTTCGAAGGACGGGTCCACCAACCACCTAAGATGTGTGAATGGGTGCAAAAGGCTAATTGCGTGGACACTGACCTGCGGGTGACCAGACGTGCTTCGGGTACGGATATCTAGCTCCTCCGCCCTGTGTCCAATTTTCAGTCGGTGTTAAGGGTAATACAGAGTTGGACATACCATGTTGTAGTGATTGTGGAAGGTTACGAGGCGGACCGTGACATTCGACTGACGACTTAGCGCAGTGGTAACCCTAACCTATCGGACCACCTATTACTCTTGTACTCAGAGTCCTCGTGAATTCGTCCGCCGGTATACATACTGTCGCCGACAATGTTCGACTCTGTGCGATCCTATCTCTATGCTCGCCGGCCTATGTTCGCCAAAGCAGCAGGCATGTTCGGTGGGGTGTATATCGTAGCGCAGTACATCAGAGACCGAGTCGAGGAAGTAAAGTACAGAGTAGTGACAGAGAGAGTAGCAAAAGAAACGTGTGTGTCCTTATGTTCTCTACAGCTAAATTCGCTCACATTTTTACTTAGTCTCCGTCGTCGGTATGATCAAACTCGAGAGGATACATCTTACACCATCACTGCACTGATACCTACACTCGCAGAGCAAATACTCACAGAGATGGACGTAGAGGCTCTCACCAATGAGCTCCAATCAAGATCGCGCGCCGGGAGAGAGGCACGCACTCTTCCCGCTGCCCCGCTCAACCAAGAATACCTTAACGCACCTTCTCCTTCCTACTTTCATAATAACCCTTCCACACACCCGAAACCGGCCCCTGCCTCTGGATCAAATTCAAGTCTTGCCTCGTATGATGTAGATGCTCGAAGTGACCTCTCTGCGTCTGCTTCTCTTGCTTCAGAATCGTATGAGGCTTCAGTGAGGGAATCAGACGGAGGCTATGGCATACAGTCCACCCCGAATTTAGGCCACTCGCAGACTTGGATAGATACTTCTGTCAATTCTACCATGGGATCTTCATACTCCCATATCGACAGACCGCTCTCGCCAGAGGTCAATCATGTCCCTGAAGGGGCCCCGCCATATACCCCAGACCCTATCACCACTTCTGACCTCGAGCATGGTACCCAATCTCCCCTTGATCGTGACCCAGAATCGGCAACAAACCTCTCGGGTTCTATCGCCACGAGCAGCTCTGCAATGAGCCACATTGATAGGCCTGTATCCACTTACGATACCTTGTCAATACCGGTGCGTACTCCTCGCTGTTCATTGCGTGTGTTTCTGATAAGAAATCCATCTCATTTGCCTTCCTTATACCCTTTCAGGCGAACATACGCGTACCACATACACCTTCCCACTCTTCCCCGCTTACATCTACCTCATCAAACCATCTTCGCGACAGCACACGTAGTAAAGCCGAGTTGTGGAAGGATGTCAAAATACTCAGTACGTCAAGTCTTTACTTTTCCCTTTTCCCATTACTCCCCTTTACCCTGTATTTCATGCCCCCTGTTTTCTGCTTCCGATTTCTGGTCTTTGGGCTATTATGCCCGCGTGCTTTTCTTCGTGCGTGCCTTTCTTCAGCGTCGTGACCTACGTGCTATGCTCCTATCTTTATTCGATCAGCTTGTCCTTTCCTATGTTGTACTCTATATGAACTAACGCTCTTCCTATTATGCTGTATCTTTTCCCCAAAGCCCTGACGCGCACATTAACAACCCTGTACACCACTGCCCTCCTTTCCCTTCTGACCACCGTCCAACTTACATTACTAGCGAGGAGTAAATATGTCCATGGTATCTGGGAGGCAGCTCTCAAGGAAGAGAACGATTGGGCGTACAGTAAAAGCTTATATCATCTCCGCGACGACGATGAAGGAGAATTGGACGTGAGGACGATGCAAGAACTCGGTCTACGGATCGATCATGACGCAAGTAATATATCCAGTGCGGGAGACATGAGCATGAAAGCGAATATCCCACTACTAGCGGATATTCCGGAAGATGTCGCGGAATCATACCTCTCTCTGTCTTATCATATACTGCATGTGGGATGGAAAGAGGTGGGCGAACGTGTTGAGGAGGCCGTCAAGGCTATTTTTAATAGGTGAGTTATGCATTCTTTAAATTGGTTTTGATTTTCCTCTCTTGATCCTGTCTAAGTTGTTCGATTTTTTACTTTTCGGCTTTTTCTCCGCTGCGTATACTTGTGCTGATGACTGAATTGCTTTTGTCCTGCCTGGAATAGTGTATCGCTGAAAACAAAACTAGGTCCTTATGAACTTTATAGGCTTGTTAGTGATGTTCGCAAGAGAGTCGAGTTCGAGATTGAGGTCGATGATATTGGCGTTGGAAGGGAGAAAAGAGTGGGGTAAGTTGATTATATTCTTCCTTTTACTTTCCTGCCCTACCAAAGGGATACATGAAGAGGTTTTCTGGTTTGGGTCTCTTGAATCGTAACCGTCACGTTCAATGAATTAACCCGTTTTAATCGGCTCATCAAGGCCCTGTTGATCATTTTTACTAAGATGGGATAGTTCTCTGACTTCACCATTGTTGCCATTATAGATTCCTCTCGGCACTTCTACCTCCAGCCTCGGAGAAGCAAACTGATCAACCTATAGGTAAAAACATCTCTACCTATCTCACACTACCTTCCAAAACCCTTATCCATCTTTTCATACAGTGTTGTATGGAAGTGCACCAGGCTCGTCCCAATCGGTGAAAGAAGGCAAAATCCTCGCTGCTCTCCATGCCGAAACTCGGACTCTCCTCTCTTCGCAAGAATTTAGTATTGTACTGGAGGCATGTCTTGATCGTGCAACCGATGTACTGTTCGACGGCTTGGGGAAAAATGTCTTCGTTGAAGCGCGTGTAGCGCGGGGGGACGGCGACGGGGAAGGATATGGGCAGGAGGAAGACCTGAAACTCCGACTTGCGGGGCTTCTTCCTGGACTTGCGAGATGGAGCCAGTTGGCACTCAACGGACTACCGAATGAGCTTGTCGAGGTAAGTGTTCTATCAGCTCTTTACCAAAAAAAGCATTGTCGTTATCACTAGTGGCCTGTGTTACGCCTTTGATTTGCATGCTAACAATTGCGCTTGCAGAACCTGATGAATGTGAAGGAAGTAGCTGCTTGGGAAGCGATCGTCTTGGCGAGTTATGAGGAATGGTGTCTGTGATAGCGGTGTGTGCTGTTTCCAACTAAGAAGTATGTAATATTTTTACTAATTTGTCGATCGCTGTATATTCGTGATTAAGAGCAGTGAAGGGAAAAGGCAGTTTATTCTTGCGACTGCGAAGGTGTATTTAGGACAAACCAAATGCTAAATCATCTGTTCCCACAAGATGCTACATCCCTTCATCAACCGGTACGAGTACATTCTGTGCTAACGCTCTAAGCAGTAGGTCAGCCCCAAACATAATCATGGATGAAATTTCTAGCTTCCGTTATGTGGCTTATTGCAAAATGTTACAAGTAGTGACTGTAATTGCACCTAACAAATGTGTGGTCGCGTGATTATTACTGGTATCTGTGAATCCAAGGCCATGCAAAAAATAGGTAAAGATGGTCTGCAACAGTCAACATACTTGAATCTGAGTATTCTGCGGGAGGCTCAAACCGTTGGATAAATATATAGATAATCCCATACGCAGCAGCATACGGCAGACTGTTCGAGCGCAAAAGACAAAAATTAAATTAAGTCCAAATCGTAAGAAGAAAAGCTCTAATCAATGGAATACTTTCTCCCAAATGATAATAGCGACAAGGAGAACGAGAACAACGATGATAGCCACTGTCACAACCCTTTGTTGGTACATCCTAGATCAAGGCATTAATAACGGACCAGTGAAGAAGCGATAACATTGACATGCCGTCTAATCATCTTTTTGAGCGTACCCGACGCTCGGTCGATTGCAGTGTCAGCCGTGCGAAGCTAGCGTTAGAAAGAAGTACGTTAGTATGTAAATGTGTAAGAAGCGTGCCATGTAAATTAGTCGTACAGTATCTCTCGCGTTCTCGATTTGTTCTCTCTGTGTTCGAAGGTTGAATAGAATTTCAGCACCCTGATCTTCGGTCTCCAAAGCAATACGCTGCGAATCCTGGAGACGCCTTGTTCCATCTTCTAGGACAGCGGTTCCCGTCAGCAGCCGTGTTCTATCAGAGGTAGGACCATAAGGTTCGTCAGAAGTGGGTATACCGGCCCTCGCTGATGACATGAGGAGATCAGAGCGAGACAGCTGCGAGTAGGCATCTTTCGAAAGCTTCTTGTACCGGGACAAGTCAGCTTTGGCAGTTCGGAGCCTGTTCTGATACTGTATTTTGATGGACTGCGGTATTCCTTGGATTTCAATCTCCATTTGAGACACCTACAGGGCGTTGATAAAATGGCAGGATATATGAGCAACTGGAGAAAAATATGAAAACACAGCTCGCCATTTCGTCAGCCTCATCCAACTCCATCTCAACCCTCCTCAACGCCGCCTTCCTTTGCTCTGTACCGTTACGAATTAATATGAGCAAAAGGTACCCCAACAGTTTGGTATTCACACTCACCTGAGCTTTCCTCTTTGCCATCGACATTCAACTTTGATCCTATACTATCAACAATCTGTTGAAAGTCATGTTCATAAGAGTCAAATAACGCAGTCGGTGAATTATCCATGTTGTCACGAGGCCACGGGTCTGCGGGTGACGTTCACTGCTTGATAACTGTTACACAGATGAAGCTTGAATCTTTTGGCCTGTCGCGGTCAGTGCCTTGTGTCGTCAGTAGGAGAATGCAAGTGAGAGTTGTTGCTGAGAATGGCGCAGCCATGGCAGGGACCCCGGGAACTGCAATATATCTACCTTCCATATGTAGATGGCCTCACATCCTTTCCAGTATGCGGCTGTGTTTACCTTGACGATTCTACTTGGCTTTTAGGTATCAGTGTCTTCTACCTACGAACATTCATGATGCTACATAAACATCTTCAACGTTTGAAGTGGTGGAGGCACGATGCCTACTTATTTAATTCTCATTCGCGATAGAATATGTACAGTACTGTGCACCAAATCATATGTATTATACAAGCGATTCTCTAGACTTTTCTAGAGAACGCTGAGCTAGGAGCGATTTATCGGAACCGCTATCATTCACCCCCCATTCCTTGTCCGTCGATGTATGCAATGGTAGTGCTTTCATAACAAGGCTTACAAGCAACCCCAACCCAGCCACTCCAATGAGTACTTGCCAAAGTACACACAGGCTGTCTGCAAATGCAACTCTAACCTCTGATTTCAAAGGCTCTTCAATGGCAGAAACAAGTGGTATGACAGAATACGCGATTGCAGTTCCTAGTGGGAACACAGATGTAAAGTCATCTGGTAGCCGCTTGCTGAATGCGTTTTGTAGAATGGTGTCTCCAATGGTAAGACCCCATACCTAAAAGTCATGGTTACATATCAATACTGGAAGGCTGCATCAGCAAAACGTACCTGAGCAAAGTTGCGAAGGAAAGTAAAGAGCGCTAGTGCACTTGCATTAGAGGACACGGGTAACGGTGCGAGGACCGGGAAATATGTGGTAGTGCTGATGATTCCTATACCCACACCAGCGATGATCTGAAATCCTATGGCTATTCCGCGAGAACTGTCCGCATGAAGAGTACTGATCATGGCCAGTCCAATGATCGCTATTACCCAACCGGTCCATAACTGGATACGATATCCACGGGAAATGGTCACAGTTATACCCGCGATCACACCAGAAGGAGCTACTGTGAATGCAATGCCAAAGCCATCGACGCCCGAAGCAACAGGAGACGCTCCTTTGCAAGCCTGAAAGTATACAGGCAAGTAATCTTGAACGAGAACAAGTATTAGATGGCGCCATGAACGAAGAGGATAGTGACACACAGACGATACAAATGAGTAGAATAGGCATGACGAAAGTTTGAAGGAATCCACTTGCTCCTGTAACGGTAGACAAGAGCGAAAATGGGATCTACGCGACAGCAACATTAAGGTTTCGTCGAACTCAAAAGTTAACGGCTTGGAAGTGACGTACCATCGGATACTTAGGCACGTAGGATTCGTACACAATAAATACAAACAGGCCAACAAGCCCCAAGATAAGAGGAACAAGAACTCTGGCAGAAGACCACGGATATTGGACACCACCCCATGTCAAAGCAATGATACACGACGTTGTGCTTGCGATGACGATAAAGTTCCCACTAGAATGTAATGCGCTTAGTTTTGTGCAAAAGGGGCTGGGTTAGTACATACAGCCAATCCATACGCTCCCACTTTTCTCGCAGCGTTGACGAAGGTGCGCGTAACTTGAGGAACAAGAGTACCAAAAGACCTGCAACGGCACAGAATGGTACGTTTAGGTCTACAATGATGTCAGTATTATAAGCGAATAATGTGGTCTGGAGCTATGCTCACAAAAAAGCCATCTCCATTGGCCGCGCTGAGCGAGAGCTCCGCCGACAACGGGGCCAATTCCACTGGCAAGAGACCATGCTCTATAAACCGATCACTCAGACCGACACGCCCACCAAAGGTAAAAGAAAAACGTACAATCCTATCATACCGTTAAATAGTCCACGCTCGTGGAGGGGAACTAGGTCGGATAGGATGATCTGAGAGAGAGCGGCAATACCTCCACCTCCAACGCCCTGAATTGCTGAAATACCGCTTAACCATCTATATTTTTCTCGGAGCAGGACAGATGAATTCACCCCTCCCAATGATTAAATGACCCAGACTAGTGGCTGAACCACAAATAGTACTTCCAATCGCAAAAAAAATCAAAGCAGATAACATCACTGGTTTTCGGCCCCATATCTGTTGAGATGGTTTGAGCTGAGTTTGTAGGACAAAAATAAAATGAGTATAGCACCTCAGCAAGGCTCCCACTTAAAGGTACGAATGCGGTAGCGGCAAGTGCATATGCTGACCCGACCCACACAAACTGTGTGCCGTGCAGATCGTCAACGATCGTCGGTAGAGCTGTTGAGACAGAACACTTGAAGATGGTAATGAAGGGTACAGTTAATTAACATTAACAGGAATGATTGTGAGACTACTCACAAGTTCAAGAGCAGTGTTGAAGAAAGAAACCGTAAGAGACAAAAAGATAAGCCAAAATCTCCAGTCCCGTTTAGCACTAGTATTAGGAGGCAGCGACGGCGGTTGATCAAATGAGTCTGATCTCGGGTGCATGGCTTTACTTCAGGGTTAATATGTCGCTGAAAACCTTCCAGTCTCTTGGACATAGTTGCTTGGCTGACTTAAATACATAACTGCACAATGCACTGCTGGTAGTTTTTACTTGATATGCACGATGTGTGATATTTGAAGTCCAGTTTTAGACTGACCATATCGATGAGGTGCTCTCATCAAGCATAGAAGAACTTCACAGCATTCAATATTATCACATGCAGGCAAACGATCAGTGTAGGACTGGTCATTTGACTGTCCAAGCCTGAGAGTGCCGCGTAACGAACTTCGAGTGATCCTGCACTGCATGTCAGGCTGTTAAGTTGCCGGCGGATTAGAAGTGAGTGCTTCTTAATCAAGACCCTTAGATTGATAATCAAAAAACTCACTGGTTTGAGAGAGTCTACAGTCGTCAGAATGAAACGACTTGAAAAAAACTGGTAAGGAATATATTCAAGGCAACGTATTATTACCAATACCCATTTTCTGTCGCTACTCATTCTGGAAACCCAAGAAAAAGCCTTGCTACTCTGAATGTGAGGCTTCACTGATTTGTCTTATGATTGCAGAGTTTATGGACTAGTGATATCATATGCAAAAAGACTTGAAGCTTTTGGTCGGCTAATGACTATTCCAAGCGTGAGAATTTATCAATTCATCGCCACGGCCATACTTATTCGGGTTCTCCCCCTAGCATATGACCTCCAGGTCACAGATGTATGTGCTTATCTCTTTGATGTGATAGCTCTATTTTTTGTATCCCATATCTTGACACAATTTCAAGATAATTGAATGATGAAGATGAACTCCATGTTTGCTCATCCATCGGAACTATCTATAGAATCATGACATGTGCATAGGCACCACTACGTGGAGTTGAGGTCCTCTTACCCTGTATCTTTTATAAAACTATGCTTCGTGCAACAATAACCTACCTAAATATCTCTTGGATGCCTTTTGTTGAAACGCAGGTTGTGCGATCAAAAGATTCTACCTTCATTTCAGTTTCTGCAATGGGTTAGCTTTCAACAACCACTGGCATGGCTGGTATTTTCCCCCTGTGCTGTACCGAACTCGAGCGCTGGATCTTTCGAATATTGTCATATGACCTCGAGTGCACATGGTCCTTGTTATCTATCTGCCTCATCCTACTTGCACAACTGTACTTTTCAGAACTTCTTGTAGGATGTGGTAAGGAGCTACGTCTCTATGTCAAGCTGTGTTGATGCTGGGAATTCAGCTAATGCTATGCTGGAGTAGCACATGATTACATGGTTATCTATTGGCCGTTTATCCAGCAAATCCGTCACAATCAAACCCTGATACCGCTCGATCATGCAGTATATTCTCAAAAGTACTCGTAGTGCAACGCACAAATAGACGTGAGTAATTTATGAGCAATTTTGTTCGCCCATCATTATGAGTACTTCGTTGTACCGATAGTTTATCCTGAGCGATTCCTTCAATTGAGAAAATAAAGAATACAATCTACTGTGTGGCTAAAAGATCCATACACTAATATTTACACTACTAGTAGCAAAGACAGACACACGAGAAAAGAACTTCTTCCATGACTTTAACTTATCGTTACAGTTCTCCATATCCGTACATTACTCCTTATAGAGGGCAAAAAGTGAGGGGAAAAAAAGAACAAGCCACGAATGACTCGGTGAATACAAATAAAGGCGTGACCATACAAGTTCAAGAGCTCTCTGCCACTTTCTTCTTGATGACATCGACAACACCGGGTTCCGCGACTGTGCTAAGATCACCCAGCTGGTCGCCTTCACCTGCAACTATCTTGCGCATGATGCGTCGCATGATCTTACCAGATCGTGTCTTGGGCAAGTCGCTGACGATGAAAATCTTCTTTGGGGCTGCGAACGGTCCGATGACCTTGCGAACCTGCAAGACAAGCTCTTTTGAAAGTGACGCTTCGTCATTAGGATCATAAGAGAACTCCCTGATGATATGGTCGTATAATTAAAACAGCAGCAGCGAAGAAAGGCAAACTTACGGCTTCAAGGTGACGAAAGCATATACCGCTTGACCGGTAAGTTCATCTGCCGTGCCAATAACTACAAGTGCATTATACTCAGTCCATGATATAAATGTAGCTGATGCCTCACATACCAGCAGTCTCAGCAACCCCCTTGTGGAGAATAAGTGCTGATTCAATTTCAGCAGTGGAGAGACGGTGACCAGAAACATTGATCACATCTGTAGCAAGCGTATTACGGGCACCAAACATTGGCAAGAAAGAACAAGAAACATACCGTCGATACGTCCTTTGATCCAGATGTATCCGTGTTCGTCCCTGGCAGCGCCGTCGCCAGTGTAAAACATGCCCGGATAGGGCTGGATAAAACCTTTGAAAAACTGCGAACTTCCCAAAAAGCAGGAAATTCACCTTCATGTAGGTATCGAGGTACCTGTTGTGATCCTGGTAAATCGTCCGTGCGATTGAAGGCCAAGGTGTTTTGAGTACAAGTACACCCTCGACGTTGTTACCCTCCAATTCCTATATGCACGGAAGATAAAGCGCCCGATCTTGGAGCACATAGTGTAGCAACGTACCTTGCCTGAAACTGGGTCCAGAATTGCAGGTTCAATACCAAAGAACGGAACTGTGGCCGATCCTGGTTTGGTCTCGATGGCCCCAGGGAATGGAGTAACAACGATCGATCCTGTCTCCGTTTGCCTGGTAAACGACGGATTAGCATCGCTATGCATACATGCTAAGATATGCGTACCAGAAAGTGTCAACAATCGCACACTGCTTACCACCGACATGTTCATTGTACCAGTTCCATGCTTCTGGGTTGATGGGCTCGCCAACACTACCGAGTACACGAAGACTGCTCAGGTCATGTCCTTCAACATGGTGCGCGCCCAAACGGCGTAGCAACCTGATGGCAGTCGGAGCTGAGTAAAATTGTGTTATTTGGTGTTTTTGCACGGTTTGCCAATAACGCGCTGGAGTGGGATATACTGGAGTCGATTCAAAGACGGTGGTACTAACACCGTTTGCGAGAGGACCATAGACGATATACCTACAATCATAACGCTAAAAAACCAGGAATTGATCTAAAAGATAAATACATACGTGTGCCCAGTGATCCAACCTATATCGGCCATACACGCAAACTTGTCATCCGGATGGATATCGAAGACATATTTCACCGTCAGTGCTGCACACAGGAGATATCCACCTGTCGTGTGCACGACCCCTTTGGGCTTACCGGTGGAACCAGACGTCTGTAACTGGAGCTTTAGCATCTATCGCAAGTACGCGTGCAAACATCCTTACGTAAAGAATAAACAGAGGATCCTCCGATGACATTACCTCGGGCGGGCAGTAGTTGGGCACTTTGAGTGTCTCCTCGTGCCACCACTTGTCCCTACCCTCAGTCCAGGGTACCTCATTTCCTGTTCGTTTTAATACGAGGACGTGTTCGACATCAGGGCACTCTTTGAGTGCAGCATCGACGATCATTTTTGTTGCGATCGACTTTCCTCCTCGGCGACCTTCATCAGACGTGATGAGAACACGGGACTTACAGTCCTGTACACGATCGCGGAGGGATTCAGCGGAGAAACCAGCAAAAACCACCGAGTGGACGGCGCCGATACGCGCACACGCAAGGAATGCCGCAACAGCTTGCCATGTCATGGGCAAATAGACGGACACGGTATCGCCGCGTTTGATACCAAAGGATTTGAGTACATTGGCGATGCTGCAGACTTCGCGTAAGAGCTCTGCATATGTGATGAGTTTGCCTTCATTTGGCTCATCTGCTTCATAGATAATGGCTGTCTATTTTAAGGATCAGGGATCTGCGTTAAGGAGGCGATCAGTATTGACTGGTGCAGACCTTATCTGGGTGCTTGAATGCCCATCGATCGACACAATTGTAGGAAGCGTTGAGGCCACCCTCAGGGAACCAGGCGATGTCTCCTGTTTCGAAACCTCCTGCCCTTACGGTATGGAATGGGCGATCCCAGTAGAGTGTTTCTCTAGCCATCTAGACATTTTGATATAGCCATATATCGCTCATTACCGGGTAAGATGGATCTAAGCGATTGGGAGAACACACCTTTGCCCACCATTTATCAGATTCGTGTCCTACTGTTTCCTTGTGTGCGGTCTTGTATGCATGGTGGTCAGGCCCAACATGCGGCTTCTTGTGACCATTCTTGAGGCGAGGAGCGACTGGATGGATGGGGATTTCCGTAGTGAGCTCAGCCATAGTTTGGATATGGGGAGAAGTCTGATCGGTGAGAGGGCCTCTTACTTTATGGGAGGCGGATGTCCGCTCACCAGGCCACGGGGTCCTCTCTTGGCCCTGTGGCTGACGGTCACATCGATAACACCCAAGGCGAATCGACGCACGCTCTTTTCATTATTACTGCAATCACCCTACATATCGTACAAAAGTGTATACATCCATTCTCTTAAGCCCATCTCGTGCGGAGCAAAAGCGGACTTGGCTTTAAAACGGACTGGACTGGCTCAGACAACGAGGCTGAGGCGAAAGAACGGAGGAGACTCACTGAGAATGTGCTCACGCGTTAACCTTTCCTGGTTTAGAGTCCCTTCTGTGCTTCCGATGTTGTTTGTCCAGCACTCGCTTTGAGTTTTGGTGGTTACTCTATGTCTGGTTGACAGGCAAGTCTCTATTGTATGTTTGCGGAATGTGTGTTTACTCGATGCGTTGATAACTTGTTGCATGCGCAGTTGTCTTTGTACAGATTCAAACTCGAGACGCATTAGAATCTGATAAGGGATGAATCGCATCTCAACAAATTATGGCACGCCGATATGCGGGTACCGCGTTCCTCTATCGAAGCTACACTGTACTAGTTCTAATGCCGACCGGTCATCGTTCGCTTCTTTCCATGTCTCAACGTCGGTGCCTGGTCTGCGCAGATGGTAAAATATCCACGTGCGGTGGACTGAAAGGCTATTGGATGCCATCAGGGCGAGTGAATGGCTAAAATTTGACACCTACTCAGCTTTGGATAAGTATAAGTACAAGTATTTTGAGTGAAACCCGAAAAGGATCTAAATGAAGCAATATTTGCTTCCGCAGCACACTTTGTTGAAGCCTCAAGAGCTCTGATCTGCTACTTAGGACTGTCTCCAGAAGATCAGTCTGACGACTTGCCAAAAAAAAAGAAGCTCCATCTCGACCATAGAAGTCACTGTTGTCAACATGTCAATGTCATGCCCAGAATGTCACAAGGTCCACATGGCCAGGCTGTGCTGAAACTACAAAATTGATGCCGAGGCTGAGAGGTAGTTCTCTGAACTGATCAACGTTCTTCGGGATGGTGCGTGGTTTCTAAGTTATTGAGTGCAATCGTTGGTTGCGATCACAGCAATTCGCTCTTCTCTTTTACTCACATATCCGGCTATGCAACGAGACTCTGGTGGCATTGCGCTATCCCCGTAGGAATCCTAAGGACTTGGAAGAACAAAAGCGGGCTCCTCACCATCACTGTCATGCACCACTACTAGATCCGAACTATTGCCATCACGGCATCGCAGTCATCTTCCTCGGTGTTCATGTAAGCAGTAGATGCACTGTAAGCACTTTTTTGTGGCTGCGGATATAGATTGCAATGATTCTGATCTGGATTCTTAGAATATGACCACTATCAGTAACGCTGGGCGCTGATGACCGGTATGGCTGTGGCAGGGTTCCTCGGCGACACGAAGCACCACCCCAAAGCATGGAGCCTCTAAGGTCATATGTATAGCCTGATTCGACTACTGGCGTAATATAGTAATGGGAAATTCACACAGTAGTCCCATCGGCGCCGGACATGGCGTCTTAAAATAAGCGCATCCAGGGTATCGTATTTATCCCCTATAGTAAAGGATACTAGCCTGTGGCCGTTTCTGATTAAACGTTACATAGGCAGATAAGCATTTTGTCTTCTAATCACCGTCAAAGAGATATCGCTCCTTCACCTACTACAACTCAAATCGCATATTGGCATCCCAATTCATCACCATGCCCAGTAATAACTGTAGTGCGATCTTGAACTTCGATGCAGCAATGGCGTACCTTCCACCCGACACAGCATACCAGGTACAAGTAGGAGCAAATCTAGTAGTTGGCTCGCTGGGAGTATGCCCTTGATAAAAATCTGTATATTCGTATTCGTTTGACCATACTCTTTGTCTGACAGGCTATGGCCTGGGATTTCCTCACCAATCTCAATGGAGACTATCAGCTACTCTTCAAGCATAGGATCAAGTTACCGACCTTGGTGTATTTTTTCTCAAGGTGAGATTTATCGACAATTTGCAGAAACGAAGGGAAACATGACACGACCTAAGAGCGTTATCGTTAGGCTACGTTCTAGGGAGTGCCATCTTTCAGAGTAAGTACAGTACTGGCGGCCACGCGTCTCAGCTGGCCCGGATTCTTGGTGGTCGAACAAATGCTTAGTGTTTCTTTGATTTAGCAACTCCCATTGATCACTGTCAAGCACTAGAACAAACTGTTGACGTGTTTTACGCCTTCGCCGTTCCATTATCTTCTCTTTTGTTCTTCTTCCGTGTTAAAGCAGTTTTTGACAACAACAAGTACATTGTAACGACTGGCTTCATCCTCTGGCTTAGTGTTCTCGCATCATCTTTGTCCATCATCACAGCCGTTCACGCCATCACTATTGGACCTACCTCATATTGCACAGCAGAAAGCCTAAAGTCGTATGCTGGAGCGGCGCCAATAACGGTTCTCGTTCATGATACCTTTGTGTTCATGGCCATTTCATGGCGCCTTCTCTGGACTACTTCAACACACACAGGATTCAAAGGTTGGGCAAGAGCATTTGTATCCGGTGGTTATCTGCCAGCCTTGTCCAAATCCCTGTTACAAGATGGTCAAATGTATTACTTGTGCGTCTATCCGTTGTACCAAGAGAATGTGTGTTGACGTCTTGGCTAGGATCACAGTTGGCGGTAATCTACTGACTGTCATCATGGTTTTCGATAAAAGGGTACCATCAGTGTACCATACGATGTTTACGGTGCCCAATCTTATGCTAACGAATGCGATGGCTTGCCACGTTTTCCGAAGCACGAAGCTTGGTCTCATCAGAGGATTTAGAAATGACTCTAGCCTGCTATCGACTAACCGGTCAATTCACCTTCCTATACATCGACGCACTGCGCGCAGTGATAACATTGAGCTTGACCACGCTTTAGATATCACAGTGACGAAAGTGGTTGAACATGACAGCGACTTCTCCAATTCCATGGGACCGGAATCTGCGTCACCAAAGGATGACTATGGCAACTAAGTTACGATATAGTGGATTCGTTCTCAACTCTTATTGCTGTAATTCTGCTACGGTAATAGTGTAGCGCTCCTTCAGATATTGCATTTATTCCCAAGGTTCTTGAGTTTCGGTGTATTATTGCTACATATTCAGATGTTCTATTAATGTCGAGTTACAATTCACTCATTCCAAATCAGATTACCACATGTTTTGCAATTCCACAAGGCATCCCTCGCTGTTCAAAGCAGCTTGAATAAAAGCAACATCTTCTAGTGCCCCCACGGGACTTCCCAAACCGTCATCCCTCGTCCCAGCAACTGCTGCAAAAAAACTCCCTAACTCAGCTTCCACCCCTTTCACGGGCTCATCAATAATTTCTGTTCTTTCTGGCCCCGGCTTATCGTTCACCTTCGTGACCATTCTGAGATTGATGCGAAGGACCGGGATCTCTATTCCTCCTTGTGTGCCCAAGACTTTGGCCTGTTCCACGGAAAGCCAGCCGTCGGTACCTGTGATTATGATCCTGTTTCCTTGGGAGAGCGAAGTTGCAGGAGCTGCGAAACTCATTTCAAATATGCCGTGTGAACCATCATCTACTTTCACGATTGCGTTGATGGTATCGTGAGGCGGTAGGTACTTCTTGTTCAACGAAGCAAAACTGGATAGATGTGTCATCTTGCCGGGCAACATCACTCTCAGGGCGGCTGTCGAATGCTGTAAATATTTGGATAAGATTATGCCTCATCTCATTTGAGAATTTTACGCACTACTCCACCATCGAGCTATTCATTCCGGGTCAAATACATTCTGATAAAGCATAATGATCACGTACCAAGAAACCACCTTGATACTAAGAACAATTCCCGTTGCTCAGTAGCCCTTTGTCCAACGAGTGACGAACTTACATCAGGTATAGTACGCCACGGTGTTTTGTACCACCGGTTTCCTTTGTCCATATAATTCACTGCTCGCACATGGAAGAATATTACCTTTCCAATCTTTCCATCACGAATGATCTGTCCAGCAGTAATGTAGCCAGGCTCGGACTCGAAATTCTCCGCAATTCTCCACACAAGCCCTTTTGGCTTGTATTGTGTTTCGTAGATTTTGATCAGCCGCATACTCTCTGATACGTCAGGAGCTATCGGTTTGGCGCTAAGTACATGCTTTCCAGCAGCGAAACATTTGAGAATGATGTCCGGCTGAAGAGTGATTGGAAGTACGATGTTTACTGCGGTGATATCTGACCTAGATAGCAACGAGTCTAGGTTTTTCGTAGGGTCGTTATCATGGTAAACATCTGGAACGACCTCCAACTTGAGAGCGACTTCGCGTGCCAGTGCTTGAGAACTGCTCTCCGTACGGGAATATACTGCTTTAAGAGGAAACGCTGCAGCTCCTATCGATACGAGGGCTGGTACATGGGCTAAACGCACACTGTCATTACTATCCTTTGATCATGGTACGAGTTTGAATTAGCATGTACAAACCTTCTTTCGCATAGATACCAGCACCCAGCATGGCGAAACCTGATGTTTTTCTTGTTGACATCCTGATGGGTAGTAACGACGATGGGGGGTATTTTCAACTTCAGGTATGCCGCATCCTTGCTTATTCGAGTTGAAACCTCAGGCTGCCCGTGCGAGGAAGGTAAATTGTCGGACAAGTGCGTGACCTAGAGCTAAGCCACATGAAGTGTCAGGTGGTCATTAGACATTCATTAATAAAATTCGGACCTCTACACCTTTGCATTTCGACGTCTGCCAAAGCCGTTCAGCTCAATGTTGTTGTTCTGTCAAAGTTTGTCGCAAGTGCGAGTTGCTTCGACTCAGAATTCAGTTCCGCGGCGGCATGGATTTGGAAAAGCGCGGCGACTACATTTTACCATAGCGGAAGGATTTCGTCAATTCAAACTGAATAAAATAAATGGCAAAGTATAACAGTGGCATAGTAACAAGAAGTTATAATAAGACGATGAAGACCCAAGTAGTTTGCTCTCTACATTGGCGAAGTTTTCTCGAGATCAATACCTGAACGCCTCGTGACGTTCACTAATAGAGGTTTCTGAAGAGTGGTAGAAAAAACGTGCACCATTTCCTGGAGATACGATTTCGCATCAAAACCTTCGGCTAGCTTCATGTCATAAACAAGTACGAGGCGAGCTATGACCAGTCGCATTTCTTGATGCGCAAAAACTTTACCAATGCATCCGTGGGGACCTGGAGTTAGATTGTACATTAGTGTGAAGGGGTATTGTTTTAGTGATAAACTAAGGTAATAGAGACGAGGATGTGCCAACCTGATGAGAAAGGCATCAAAGCATTTTTATCGGTACTGCATTCCAAACCAAGTGCGCCTGAGATCCATCTTTCTGGGAGAAATTCCTGGGGAAGCAGCACTTGCGTTAGCATATAAAATAGGAAAACCCAGAAAACATGTTCACTTGAGGCGCAGGTGAAAAATAGGCCGGACTTGTATGCAAAGAATGAGTTGCGATTGCAACCACTGTGCCTCCTGGTATATAATTTCCCTCAAGGACCAACCCACCCGGGGGCACAATACGAGGGAGAAAGAAAAAGGTACATAATCGGAGGGTTTCGTTGAGTATAGCGTTGAGGAATGTCAGATTAGCCAGCTTAGTATTATCAAGATGGCCGGTACAATCCGAGAACGCGCCATCCAGCTCCGCCCGAAGCATTTCATAGTATTTTGGCTGTACCAGCATAAAATAAAATGCAAGCGATATGATAACGGCAGTATTGTCTGAGCCTAACAGACAACATTATTGTCATTGAGAAAATATGAACTGATGGTTAGAGTTACCTCCCTGGACTGCTACCGCAGAGTCAAGCTCTAGATCAGCTTGGGACAGTTTTTCTCCTGATTGTGCATCGCCCTCTAACTGATAAGGGTGTAACTAAAAGTGTAAAGACACGCATTGAAGGGCTCACCAGGTATGAGCTAAGATCCCTCATGGTGACATCTTTATCGGCCTGTATTCTGGTTCGTATCATATCTGCTCCAATATCAATCAAGCGGAACAAATATTTGCTCTTCGGAAGGTGCAAAACGAGGTCCATAAGCCAACTTGTGTGTCCAATGCTACGACGTTACCATATGAGTGACGCCCACCAATGAAAAATTAGCACACACCTATCCTGCATTACCATGGCCATCTTTCCTCCGTACACGAGCTTTTCTGGATCCCCATTCGTCATCATCTCCTAAGAACCACGAGTGTTAGATAGTGATCAAGATTCTAAGCAGGAATTTCCTACGAACTATATTATTACAGCCTCCAAACACCATTTCACCCTATCCGAGACGTTTTAAACTACGTTCAAAATACAGGTAGATCAGAAATTTCCTCACCATGAAATCATAAGACCAATGGCAGATACATTCAGAGATATCAACTGTGCCGGTTTTGTTATTGAGTTGCCGTTTTTCGATGCAGTTCATTAATTCCCACAGTCTGCGTTCTAGGGGCGGGAAAAAGTGAGACAACCTGGATGTTAGATTAGATGTAATGATTATGTTCAGTGCAAAGTTGCCACACACGCTGCACTAGTGAACCCTGCAGACCATATCCTCCGTCTATCAGCATGAATCTTCGCTGTTTTCTGTTTATAAAAAAGCGACACGGTATCACCGTGTCCTGGAGCTCTGTACATATCGCTCTTTTCCATATTGAGCTGAGCTCCATATATGCAGGTTGCGGACAACGTGTTGATGGACAACATGTTGGGTCCTAACAAGATGGTTCAGAAATTACACACATGTTTGCCTACATTATCTACCCACCTATCCTCACAAAAGGGCCATATATCTTGTGTAGGCTATCAATGGCGACATGACGTTTTCCTCCAAAAGAGATATAAGAAAAAACAAGATTGCTGATCCACCATGTCCGGGGTCCGGGGAAGGCATAAAGAGGATGGAATGGTGACAATCGGTAGGTGATAGTACACAATATGGCAGAGAATGTATAGATGCCAACAAGCATACAAGTGAACATTGCAGGTGCAAGGCTTGCAGCCGACCATTGACGAGCGGCAACATAGAGACTTCCAAAAACAGCAAAATACAATGCGGCAGCAATGTCACCCCGAATCGAACGTCGGTTCAGGAAAATCCATGTTAACTTTGGTAGACTGATTTCAGTATTCATCATGGATGAACAATGTGGCATATGAACTTGCCAAACCTGCTGCGCTCGCGCCAGCACTTAACACAGGATCATGAAAAACCATATCAGTGAAGTTTCAGCTAGTAAAAAAAAGGCAGTATATGTTGAGCATGTAAAGGACTAGAAGGGTAGCTACATACGCGCGCCAAGTGAAAAGGAGAATCTACCATGTAGCGGCTTTGTGTCTACCTCTTATATACTAAAGGTGGGTGAATCTTGGTACAGTTATCTTCCAGCACATGTTCAACATCACGTTAATTATGTGAACATCGATCGATAAGCCGCTTCGTTGGGCGAAAGGTGACTCACAACTTGGTCTAACGCCAGAGCATTTACTCTCCGCATTCAGTACTCTGCTTGGCATTCTCGCTGTTTGCGGTTAGTAATTCAATACACCTGATCCATGGCAAGTAATATATACGTACGACGTTATGCCCATGTACGTCAGACCTTGCGCCATATCATACATTTGAATCATGTTATCTGAAAACGGTTTGATTCTATCGGAGTCTGACCCCCCATCTGGCGATGTATTGAGCAGGCAACAGGCAGTCATGACAGCGGCAGAGAGGAATGCCATGTTAAGTGTCGACATGTCATCTCGTTCATCATTGTATATCCGTTCTCGGGGTTCGTCATACTATAAACTCACCGTACTCATTGACACCATCCCGATCCCGTCGGTGAACTCTAACGTTGATCAAGATCACGCGTGTCCTATCAGCTACATGCTGTTACTTTACTCCAGTCATATGCTCCTGATGGGATGCATTAATGTGCCTATGTAACAAGATTAGTATGAGAAGATAATGTATCATATACGACATACTGGATATATGAGAGGGGCCAGCTAACAAGGAGGATGAGCCCTGGAAGCGCTGGATAGCCCAATTGGTGACAATTCATGATATAACCTCAGACTCACAGTTGCAAAACACTGTAAGAGCCCTGGGCGTACCCTTTGGTATAAGTCCAAGTACCATAAGTAGGCTGGACATTAAATGACAACTGTGCCATCTCTTTAACGCGAGTGCTGAGCGCTGACCATGACCGTTGAGCGCAACATTGACTCAGAACAGCCACTGTCACGGCGGCGAGCAAATCCAAGTAGTAAGCGTAGCACGTGATAAGCATCCTTTTTATTGGGAGAGTCAACCGGTCTTCATTCCTATACAATAAATATCTCAAACGCGTTAGAACACGCAAACAAACCAATGTCTAAACCTCGGCTGACGCGCTCTCAAGCCTCGTCTTCACCCAGAAAGCCATCCTTGACGTCAGCAAAGCAAAAGCGCAAGTTGCATGAAACCAGAGATATTAACGAGGAGCCTGAAACTTCTCAAGAAAGCGATGCCCATGTTTCTTCTGGCGCTCTGGAGTTTGAAGATATTAGTGACGAGGACGACGTGAAATCACTGCACAGCGACGCGCTCGACAATGAATCCGATTCTGATCTGAAGAAAGCGCGTACACTAAAGCGAAAACGCGGATCCCTGCCAAAGCAAAAGGAAACAAGCAAGAGAACTACGCACAAAATATCATCTAAGAAGAAGAAGACTAAAACTAAGACGACCTCGAGTGACGAAGACGAAGGACGGGGAACTAGTAACGAAGAAGAGTCTGGTCTCAAAGATGGACAAGAAATTGTTGGTGTCGTTGTACGGGCTCCTAAATCTGGCTGGGGTGAGTCTCAACTGCACAAGATAGTATATACATGGCATATATGGTCTATTTGCTATTTGGATGTGTTTAGTGCCTGAAGGACAAATCTCGCAGAACACTCTCGATTTCCTAACACAACTCAAAGATCCTGTGTGCAATGATCGCGAGTGGTGAGTGCAGCTCAGATATACGTGCAAGGATCACTATATACAGTCTGGCCCTCTTGTCAGGTTTAAATTACATGGTGAGTTCCTACCCCTTTTTGCACTCGTTTCTTAGCGACTTTAACTCCTCAGAACCCGTCTATCGCCGAGCTGAAAAGGAATGGAAAGCTTTCATTGATGCATTTACAGAAGTGCTCATACAAGTTGACCCACAAATACCTCCTCTACCTCCAAAGGATGTCACTCACCGAATATACCGTGATGTACACACCATCCATAGCAAGTGGCATACTGATTGTGCAAACATCATATACTAGGTTCGGTTTAGTAATGACAAAACACCCTATAAGAAGGGTTTCTCTGCTAGTTTCTCAAGAAGTGGACGGAAAGGTATATTTGCGTGCTGTAGGTGTCCTTCCTGTATGTTTTTGATCAATACTGATCTAACCACAACCAGACCACGTGTCGGTATTCTCTCCGCCATACTGCAGAGTCATACTAATTTCCTCATTTATGCTTGTAGACTGAGTGTGTTTGAACACTGTCACTGTGGCATATGATGTGTTTAATCACTAACCTCCTTTTTTTTGCAGTCAAACCAGGAGATGAGAGCCTCCTTGCAGCGGGTTCATGGTGCCCGGGCAAAAACGAATTATCGACAATTAGGTCCGCAGCTTTATATGTGATGTGAATATGATGATATAGCTTCGATTAGAAATCACATTTTACACTCTTCCGCTCGTCTGCGGGAGATACTCGCCGAACCTGCTTTTGTTGAACTCTTTGGCAAGGCGTCTCCTCTTCCGAATGGAGGACGACAAAGCATTTTTGGAATGGAAGATGAGCTCAAAGTTGCACCGAAAGGCATAGATAAAAATCATAAGTGAATTCCAACGATTCTTCACATGCACGATTTGCCTATGCTAACATGCGTTACTTCAGAGACATCGATCTGCTTAAATGCCGTACATTCGCGGTGTCGTATAAGTGGGCTTTTGCCATCACTTCGCCTTAATGTATTCTGAACTTTGGTTTCCATAAATTCTGTAGGTTCACCGATAAACAAGTATTAGCGCCTGATTTCAAGGAGGAAGTGGGCAGGATTGCAAGTGTAGTACAACCTTTCGTGCATTGGTATGTTGTAACCTTCATTTTTGTGAAGTTGCATTTGTTTCCTAGAGTATACTGATTTGACTGTGCCTCAATCAGTCTGAATGATATGATGACCCTTCCCGTTAGTGATAGTTCGGATGGAGAAGAAGACAGAGACAATAGTGATGATGAAGCACTTTAGGTGGAGGTCTTCTGTTTAGTTCAGCATTTGTGCAGGTTTATCACTGTCAAATTTCTTATGGCTTTACTACTACAGAGTTACTTGCCGACATATTGAATTGTACATTTATCTCCTCGATAACACATATGGCAGGTTGTTTTCTTACCATTTTCCTGAACTCGTAGGATCAGGCTTACATTTCGCAATTGAAAGTTCTTCCGAAAGCTTTTATACCTCTTATGTAGTGGGCCATTCCCAAGGTGGTATCAATTCGTTGCAACGACCGTCATGCTGAATATATAGAAAGCGCTGCAAGGGAAATTTGTCAAAGTCCCTGTGGAAACAGTAACTTTGGCTGCATGTCCTCCTCTCCAACTGCCTCGCCTGTTAGTCGTCAAGTCAAACTTTGGCTTAGTATGTAATGTAGCCCCCGATACTTCAGTTTCAGGATTGACTGCATGGTGATTATCTGGTGCCACTTGCCTCCAAATCTTGCGTTGTGATTTGTTGAGATAGTGAATCAATGGGAGAGAACCGCAGAGAAAGTTGGTTGCAAGTAGCAAGTTGGAATGACATTGTACCAATCTTTTTCTCCTTTTTCGGGATATTTGCTCGTTCGTTGAACCTATCAGAGACATCAGCACAAGGTCCGGGTGTTTGTTATGGTACATACATGACAACTGAAATCGCATTAACATCATGCGTTCCACGTTAGCTGAAATCACTCACGAGTAGTATTGACATAAATGTTGACCGTATTCATATGGAAAGGCAACCTGCACATCAGTGCCAGTCAGCCCATAGTTTGAGTGAATGATGAAGATGTGCGAAGGTGCATACCAATACCAGGACTCCTGAGCTGCAACCCATAGAGTCAACATAGCACCTTGCGTTGACACCAGGAGTAAACCACGATTAAGGATAAGGAATTTGAGAAATTTGACAGTGCTATCCGTCCTATATTGAAATTTCATTCATATTGACTCAACAACAAAATGATAGATGCGGCGTACTTTTTGAAGCCACTCCCCACAGAATCAAGAAAATACCACATTGCAATTGTTGCGATGATATCACAAGCGGTTGGGATCGATATACAGATCTCAGCCATCATCTGTATAGATCAGAATTATGCAATGGAGTGTCAAGTAAAACCACATACATTGAGCGGCTTACTGTTAGTATAGGCGAGACTGTTATGTGTGGCTAACAAGACGGTTAAAGCTAAAAGGCATCAAATGCTTAATCATTTGAAGTCTGTATGTCAAAATCCATGACATACCAAGCCCACAGCCTGATAAAGCCACAAACGTGAGATTTATTCATTTTTACCAGTACAAGGCACTTACCGAGGAACACCTACGCTAAAATGAACACTGTCATGAAATAGCAGCAACTGGTTGAGCTCACTATAAAAGCGGCCACAATCCACGTCTTCCTACTGCTAACTGTTCAGTGTTAGACGTAGAGGATTGAGGCGTGAGGGCAAGCAGTCACGAAGCGCCTAGAAAGGAAGGAGTATAAGTTAAGGTGGTCTGTGCACCAATATATCCCATCAGTAAAATTTTTGGTTCCGTCTTACTTATAAATTGGCCTGGTCGCCACGTAGCACCTCAGACTCATCTACGAGTTCTGAGGTGAGACCCTTATTTTCCCCCCTTTGAATACCTAGCTAATCATTACTATAGCTCTTATCTTATCTAGGTACTTAGTTGAATATATCCTGAGACTCATCTACGAGTTCTGAGCTCTTATCTTATCTAGATCAAACCCGAACAATTTCAGTATATTCCCGTACGGAGAGCAGTTCTCAAGCACTGGCACACGAAGTCGCTCTCAAGTTGGAGGTCGTTCCGGATGTTTACCATGATAACGACCCTTTGAAAAACCTAGACTTGTTGCTATCTAATAAACCTAAGTGAAATTCAGCCGCTGCCCGAAAGGCTATAGAAACGACTGAGGTATTCCTATACTAAACCCCCTACTACTTATAGTCGGAGGTGCTACTCCCTACAGTATAATGACTCCTAGGAGAACAATGGCTGCTTTGGCAGAGACCGGGTTTTCCGGTTTTGTCACTTCCACTCGAGTGCAACCATAGTCCCATAGCTTTAGAGAATTTCCAGTGTTTTTCGTGAGTGAGGGGTGTAGTGAGAATGTCGGCAACCATATCTCCTGTAGGAACATATCTGATTACTGCCTCTCCCTTTGATACTAAGTCATCTCGGATAAAATGATATTTCTGTTGAATATGTTTTGTGCGAGCACAGAACTGCAGATCTCGTGTAAGAATAATAGCTGCCTGATTGTCACAGTGTAATGTTGTAGGTCCATTTTGAGCATGTCCAATTTCTTCAAAAAATGTCCGAAGCCATGCAAGGTGTTGTCCAGCATTGCTCAATCCAATGTACTCTGACTCCGTGGAGGATAAAGCGACCATGCTTTGTCTTTTGCTTGTCCAGGAGATTGCTCCTCGGATGGTGATAAAAACAAAGCCTGATGTTGATTGAGATGTGTCTGGGTCTCCAGACCAATCTGCATCTGAATATCCATAGAAGTACATGTTCATGGAGACATCTGTGCCATCATATTGTAGTTCCATGTCCCTGGTTGCTTTCAGATATCGGAGGACACATTTTGCAGCTTCCCAGTGATGGCTCCTTGGAGCTGAGCTATGCCTGCTTAGTATTCCAACAATGTAGGCAATGTCTGGGCGGGTTCCGAGCATGGCATACATGAGGGAGCCTACAATTGAGAGGTATGACACTTGACGCCCTTCAATATGCATCTCATGTTGCACAATATCTTCCCCTGGAGCATTTGTGAGGAGTTTTGATCCATGGGCCATTGGTGTCCATACTGGTTTGCAGTTCTTCATTCCAGTACGCTCCAGGACTGTGTCAATATATTGGCATTGCAATAGGGATATTGTTTTGTTTGAACAATCACGTTGGATTTTTATTCCAAGGATGTATTTTGCTTGTCCAAGGTCCCGCATTTTGAATATGGATTCAAGTTTGGCTTTTGTGATATCCATGAATTTTCGGGATGAAGCTCCTAGGAGGAGGTCATCTATATAGACAACAACAAAGCATATTTGTTTGTTGTCCCAGAATACATAGAGACATGTTTCTGCATTTAGTCTTGTGAAACCGAGCTCCTGGAGCTTGCGATCAAAAGTTTCGTTCTATGTACGACCAGCTTGTTTTAACCCGTAGATGGATTTCTTCAATCTCCAGCAGTATCCAGGTTGGATAGGAACACCCCCTGGAGGAAGCATGTACAGTTCTTCTTCAAGTTCTTCATTGAGATAAGCTGTGGATACGTCCATTTGATCAAGTTCTAGGTCGTACTTTGCTACCAGGGCTAGAATAATTCGGATTGACTCTAAGTTTGCAACTGGAGCAAAAACCTCCTGGTAATCAATCCCCTCCCTTTGAGTAAAACCTCGTGCAACAATCCGGAGTTTGTATCTCTCAATGTTTCCGTTTTGATCAAACTTGATCCGGAACACAGGTTTTGATGTGATGGGTTTTACTCCCTTCGGAAGTGGAACAGTGTCATATACTGCATTAGTAATGAGACTTAGGAGTTCCTCTTCCAAGGCAGACTTCCATAATTCTCCATCCAGACATGATAAGGCTTCCTTTAGTGTCCTTGGAAGGTCTGTGTTAGATGGACCGATACTTGCTATTCCAGCAAAAAATGTCTCCTCTGTATCAGATGTTTCTTCATGAACCTCAGGAGTGTTAGGTTTCTCCATGAAGTTGTCATGCTGCTCTTTTCGAGACTGTTCCTCATCTAGAGTCCTTTGATAATCTCGGTTTTTGTCTGCAGGACGGGTCTGGCGACTGCTTCTGCGTACTCCTAGGACTTCAGCAGGCATGACTGCTTTTTTAGGAACTTGTGCAGGTACTCCAGGGAGTAGACACATTTGTGTATTTGTTGCCCCACTCACTCCTGAAGGTGTTGGATGACTCCTTGGAGGTGTTGGATGCCTTCCAGAAGCTGATCCGATGGACAGGCTGTCTAGCTGTATTCGGACTTTTTCCTCATCAGCTGGCTGTATATTGTGGGGCTGTCCTCCCACTGACTGTGACTCTACTTTGGGTTTCCATTCTAAAGATGGCCAGTGTTTGGGTCTTGGTTGTAGAGACTGTTGTAGAGGGTGTCTTAGCTGATCAGGTGCTCCCACTGCTCTCAGAACATCTCCACGGAGGTAATGCCCCACTGCTCTCGGAACATCTTCATGCTGATATGGTTTCATGTCTTGTGGAACATCTCCTTGGAGATGTGTGTTACAATAACACAATTTTCGGACCTTTCCTTTGATCTCCATTCTGCTCTTCAACTTTCTACTGCAATTTTCACACTCTGTGCCATGTGGCACTTCCCCTTTTGTTCAAACTCCTCTTTTTTGCGCTGCGCTGCCTTTTTCTTATTTTTAGCTACAAGTCTCTCACACAGTGGAGCTGGTCACACAGGCTGCGCCCTCTGACATCATCAGCCACTGCTTTTATCAACTGTACAGTACATAGGTACAAACACTCTATAGTAGTATATATACCCCAATAGATCAAGGAGACTCCTCAGCGAGTCCTCCTGTTGTATCCTCACAACTAACTCACTGCAGCCTAAAGGGTAACCACTCCCTCATCACCACCTTTATAGTGTTTTAGTGTGGTCCAGAGATAACTCTTGGTTGTTACAATGTGGTTCCATTTGCAATTCATTTGGATTTTGGATCCGAGGGGTCAGGATCATCCTCCTCCAATGTATTTTGGTCTGGATAGTGAGCATTCTCTGGGATGAGTCCCTCCCACTGATCTGTGCTAGGGTCTGTGTTCCAGGGAGCAGTGTTGTCCTTTGTACCTTTCTGGATTCATTCAATATGACATGCCAACTGGAAAACGCAGTTTGTTTTTCAGTGTCTAGGAGTTTGTAGGCTTGCTTTCCATGTGTGTAGCCAATCATTATGGCTTTGCACCCCTTGGAGTAAACTTTCCCTTGCCTTTTGTCTTTCGGAATCAAGGCATATGCTTGGCATCCAAAAGGGCGAAACAAAGTTGGATCAACTCTCCTTTTAAACAGTATTTCATATGGGGTCTTTCCATGGAGTCCTGATGCTGGGCTGCGTGCTGTGATATATGCAGCTGTTTGCATGGCATCTACCCAGAATGACTTTGGGAGCTTGGAATCATGGAGCATAGTGGTTGCTAATGTAGCCAATGTCTGATTCATGCGTTCTGCAATGCCATTTTGTTCCGGAGTATCTGCAGCTGTAGTTTCTTGGATGACACCATCTCCTCGGAGTTGATTTTTGAATGCATTGCCAGTATATTCTCCTCCCCCATTGCTCCGGAGGAATTCTGTGTATAGTGGAGTGAAGTTTTCTTCTCCTAAATGAGTCCGGAAGAATGTTTGGACATCTTCTTTTCATTGCTTGTATCGTTCCAGTGCTTCACTTTTATGTTTTAGGAAATATATCCATGGAAATTTGGAGAAATCATCTACAATGATAATCCAGTACCAAAAACCCTCCCTGGAAGTTGGTTTGATTGGTCCTCCAACATCTGTGTGCACAATTTGTATGGGGCGCTTGGCTCGGTTTCCTCCAGTGGACTTGAAAGGTAATTTCTTCATTTTTCCTAAAGCACAAGGTTCACAAAACTCCGGGGTTCCGGTAAGGGTGTCTATGTCCTGGAGCTGTCTTTTTGTAACCATTCGTTGCAAGCAGTCCATTCCAATGTGTCCCATTCTCCTGTGTAATAAATTTACATCTACTACTGCAAAAGCTGACTCCGGGTTGATTTCAGGTTTTGCTTGGATGTGATAAAGTCCTCGCTTGTGTAACGCAGTGAAAATAAGTTCCTCCTTTTTCCGAACTTCACAAGCATTTGACCTTGCTGGAAAAAGTGTTGATAACCCCGTTTTGGACAATTTGTGGACAGAGACGAGCGCTAACGTGAAGTTTGGCACAAGTAAGACATTTGACAGTGCAATATTGTAGTCCTTTTTGCCAACAGTTGCTTGTAGAATTACTGTTCCAATGCCAATGGCATTTACAGAGGATTCGTCCCCAAAACTGATTGTCCTCGGAGGATGCAGAACATGGTATGTTCCTGGCTCAAACCAGGAGCGGTGAGGGACCATGTGGGATGTTGCTCCAGAGTCAAAATAATTGTTGTTTTGGCCTTATCGGGTTCCGACACAAGGTAAGCTTGAATGCGTTTAGCAAGGGGCTTGGAAATATGTACATGATCCAATGCAATATGACTCAGTTCCTCCTCGGAATCAGATCTGGATGATTGCTCCGCTGTATTTGCCTTTTCCTTCTCTTTTCCTTTATCCTTGTGTCTTTCCTTTCCCTTCTTCCTTTGACCTTTTTCAGCTGACTGAAGTGTTTGACACTCCAAGGTGTTGTGTGATTTGGCTTTGTGGAAGTTCCACCATTTCTCCTCGGATTTGAGTGCTGGTTCAGAACCTCCAGGGGCCTTCCCTGACTGTTGTGCAACTTCTGCAGTGATCCGGATCTCAACCGCATCAAAGGTAAGTTTATTTTCTTCAATCGTGTTGATTACTGATGACTGAAATATTTGCCATTCAGGAGTGCATGGGAGAGATTGGAGAAGAGCGAAGGCCATGAGTTTGGTATCAACTCCTAGTTTCATTCTGGAGAGGTGTGAATCAATTGTCCGGATTTTTGCAATGTGGTCCTGGATAGGTGATGTCCCATCCCAGGACAATTTGGTGAGTTGCTGGAATAAATAGAAGGCCGAGGCAATGTTGGACATTTGATGGAGTGAGACAAGTTTATCAAATAACTCCTTGAAGCTGGTGAGGTCTCCAGTCCTCATTAGGAGGGCATCAGAGATGTGGTCCTGGATGATTCCATGTGCCTTCTCATCCTTAAGTATCCAGGTGATCTCAGGATCCTCCAAGGAGGTAGGTTTTTCTGGTGAGGGCTTAAGCTCCTCTCCAGTAACAACCCGGAGAACTTTTTCCCGACATAGCTTTGAGATGATCCGGAGTTTCCATATCTGAAAATTGTTGGGTCCAGTGAGAACTGGACATGCGGATGTATTGCGTGCTGTGGTCATGGTTCCGAGGTTGCTGTTTCAAATAAGACTTATTTCCTGCGTAGCTTTTGCGCACCAGGGCTCATAACCTAATAAAACTAAGTGAAACTCAGCCGCTGCCCGAGAGGCTATAGAAACAACTTTATTATTTACCTAAGTGAAACTACAATAGATGTTAGTTTAAGGTGATCTCTAATAAATATAATGTAACATACCTCAGCCACTGCCCGAGAGGCTATAGAAACGACTGAGGTATTCCTATACTAAACCCCCTACTACTTATAGTCGGAGGTGCTACTCGCTACAGTATAATGACTCCTAGGAGAAAAATGGTTACTCCATGGAGTGGTGGCTATGCTCCATGGAGAACAATGGCTGCTTTGGCAGAGACCGGGTTTATCCAGTTTTGTCAGCTGCCTGGTCCAAGAAAGAGAACAGCGCACAAAACATCCTGGGACGTACGATCCCAGATTTGACGCTGCGCAAGATCCTCCACAAAACTGTTGTAGCTAAGATGTGGGAATTAATCAGCAACAAAAACAAAAAAAAAATGGAACTGGTTCAATCGGAACTCAGAGACCGTCTGGCCGCGATATGTTGCCCTGATAAAGGATACATGCGCACACATGTAGACAAGATTTGCGATATGTGGGAGCAGCTGAGTGCTGCTGGAGTTCAACTCAGTGATAAGGAAAAAACATCCAATATCATGAGATCCCTACCTTCAACATACGTGACCTTTGTTACGCACGAAGTGCTTAACAAAGTCTGAGGGTTCGTCGAGGTTTTATAGAGAGACTTATCCAAAGACAAGTTCAAGAACATAGTTCTGAGTGGAGGTCTTCCAACAAGAGTTGGTCTTCTTCTGAGTAGAAGTCTGATCTTAGGAGTCTAGCTTTGTAAGCGTAAACTGCGTAGAATTGTATTGGAGAATACTACTGCTGTTACATGGTATTTATAATAGAAAGGAATCGGTGATAGGAGTTAGGTCCTATCTAGGGCAGGTTCGTCCGTTGAGGACTAAGTACTATAATAGGTACTGCAAATGCAAGAGGAACAGAAGTGTACGTGAAGGAAATGAGTCATCGGTCTGATGGTATAACCAATGAGTAAAAAGAAATAAGTAGTCCTTAAATGTCCAATAGAG
Organism: Serpula lacrymans var. lacrymans S7.9; assembly: GCF_000218685.1. NCBI lineage: Eukaryota > Fungi > Basidiomycota > Agaricomycetes > Boletales > Serpulaceae > Serpula > Serpula lacrymans. The sequence continues at coordinate 90,764 of NW_006763308.1, read as the reverse complement.
ATCGTAACAACCTTTGTATCCCAATTATCCGCGGCTGCACACCTCAACGGAAAAACTGTCGACCCCAAAACATTAATCACCTATCTGCTCCAAGAATACGATCGCCTCACAATCTCATCAAAAAGACCTAACACTCACTCCAAGGCTGAGAACACAGCCATGTTGGCCACTCTAACACCTTTTTCATTGCGTCGAGGAAATTGAGAAGGTCGGGGGTGTAGTTGTATGAAGAATGACTCCAGGGAGAAACCCCGTGAGAGAAAGAAATCGAATGTTACAACTGTGGAGGAAAAGGGCATCTCAGTCGAGATTGCCCAAGTGAAAAGCGTGATAGGCGAAATGACAGTAAAAAGGACTCACACAAAAAGAAAGTCGAGGAATCCGAGAATGATCTGAGAGGAAAGAAACCTGAACAGGCAAACATCGCGATTGTGGAACGCGAAGACGAGGGAATATGGTGTGCAATATCCCCCGAGTCCCTGGATGAGGCAACCAAATTAGCGCTATACGCAAATGCGGATGGAATAATAAATGACCGCCAAACCGTTGAACTTTATGATTCGGGCGCCACAACGCACTTCACGCCCTACTGACATCTCCTGAAGAACTATCAAGAAATAGTCCCCCAGTCAATTAGCGCAACGAATCAAAACTCCTTCTCTGCAAAGGGAAAAGGGGATCTGGTGATAAATGTACCAAACGGGAACAGAGAACCTACCAAAATCACCCTCCGAGATATGCTGTACACTCCAGCCCTCGCTCACACCCTAGTCTCCATCGGCCGCATTGACAAGGCCAGATACAAGGCTACCTTCACCCAAGGAGAGTGTGTAATAAGAAACCCTGCTGGTAGATTCATTGGCCAGATCCCGAATGTAGGAGGCATCTACATGTTGAAAGGGTCAGCCAGCAATAGCCACAGAGCAAATGTTGCAATAGAGAAACTTACTGTGATGGATCTCCACAAACAAATGGGCCATGTTGCCCCAGAAGCCGCAAAAGGGATGATCAATCTAGGAATGATCACTGGGATAGAACTCATACCATCCGAAAACGAATCACATACCTGCGAGTCCTGTGTTCACGCCAAAACGACCAGAGAACCTATACCCAAGGTCAAAACTGGCGAACGCACCACAGACTATAGCGGTGAAGTCCACACAGACCTCTGGGGACCTGCACCTGTCGAAACGCTTGGGGGAAAGCATTATTTTGTGGCTTTCACTGACGATAAAACTCGAGAAACTCACCTCTATCTAATACACAATAAAAGCGACACCTTTTTGCAGTTTTGCAACTACGAATCCTGGGTAAGAACCCACATGAAAGCCGCAATAAAAATCTTGCATAGTGACCGAGGAGGAGAGTTCCTAAGCACTGAATTTAGCGACTACCTGAAGGAAAAAGGGATACTTCGTAAACTTACTGTCCATGACACCCCAGAACACAATGGTGTAGCTGAGCGCCTCAACCGTACCCTCCTCGAAAAAGTCCGTGCCATGCTACACAGTAGCGGCATGCTGAAGTTCCTGTGGGGAGAAGCAGTCAGACATGTAGTATGGTTGAAGAATTGTACATCCACAAAAGCCCTCAAAAACATGACGCCACATGAAGCGGCCCATGGCGCTAAACCTGATCTCTCCTCGCTACATGAATGGGGGTGAAAAGTCTTGATCCACAATGCCTCTGGATCCAAACTTGATAGCCAAGCGCAAGAAGGGCGATGGGTGGGACTTGACGACGGAAGTAAGGGCCACCACATCTACTGGCCAGGGAAGCGCTCAGTCACAGTCGAGCGCTCAGTGCGTTTTGACGTCCAAAATGTACCTTTGGAGACTGAAGATGGACCTCCTTTCGGGCTTGAGGGGGAGTATGTAGATGATGGACCCTATCAAGCGCCAAAAGAAAGTCAGATCATTGAAATCATGGATGATGCACCTCCTGATCCACCACTTGTTGAGCTACCCAATAACCAAGGACCCATCAATCCACCTGATCCTCATAATGATCGACCCCTCGATCAACCTCCTATTCAACCCCCAGTAGCCCCTCGTCAAAGTACTCATCTCAGGCAACCAGCACAGTATGTGCGCGACATACTACAAGGTACAGGATCAGTATCTGGAACTAATCAAGGGCCTCTCTTACCCAGAGGCATCCAGCTTGGCATTGACGATCCTGAGGGCGCGGATGAAGAAGAAAGAGACGACGAGGCTTTGAGAGATCTAGCACAAAATGTCGCAATGGTGGTGCGTATGGCCAATCTTGATGGTGTGGAACCACAAACCATAGAAGAGGCGCGGAGACGCCCTGATTGGGACCAGTGGGAAAACGCCGTTGAAGAGGAGTTAGCGAGGCTCCATAAGGCAGGAACATGGATGTACATTGAGAAACCGAAGGACACTAACATTGTTGGCAGTTGCTGGGTCTTCAAAGTTAAGAAGACTGCTTCAGGAACTGTCGACAAATATAAAGCTAGGTTAGTTGCTCAGGGTTTTAGCCAAATCGAAGGAATCGACTACTTCGACACATACACACCAGTCACGAAGATGGCATCACTTCACATCATCTTAGCCATGGCCGCCCAAAACAATTGGGAACTCCATCAAATGGATGTAAAGAGCGCTTACCTAAATGGGGAATTAGAAGAAAATGAGGTTATATACATGCGACACCCCCCTGGATACGCTCCCCCAGGAAAGGAATCCCAGGTACTACGGCTCAATAAAACCCTGTATGGTCTAAAACAAGCCGGTAGACGCTGGTATAAGACACTATGTGACAGTTTGATGAAAATTGGCCTAAAACGATCAGAGACAGACAATGTAGTGTTCTATAGAAGAGAACACAATGCACTCACCATCATAGCTGTTCATGTTGACGACATGACTCTCATCACACCATCAACAGCCTCGATGACCCGTTTAAAGGCTGATCTTGGCTCCCTCTTCGAAGTGAGCGACTTGGGCAACCTGCACTGGATGTTAGGGATTGAAATAAAGAGAAATTGAGACGCGCATACCATCAGTTTGTCCCAGAGAACATATATCAGCTTAATCATCGCTCGTTTCAACCTTGAGGAGGCTATAACGCTAGCTATACCTATGATCACAAATACGTACCTAAGTAAAGATCAAGGACCGAAGACTCCCGAAGAATATACGGAGATGAGGGATGTACCGTATCGCGAAGCAGTTGGTTCGCTGATGTACGCCGTGATTGGAACGCAACCTGATATTGCCCACGCTGTCGCAATTACTTCCCACTTTGTCAAAAATCCTGGTAGGGCACATTGGGAAGCTGTGAAGCGAATAATCCGATATCTGAAGGGGACTCGTGAGCTCTGGTTAACCTATGGACCTGAGCAAACTGACCTTGTAGGATATAGCAATGCTGATGGCAGCATGAACGAGAATCGCAGGGCAATCTCGGGTTATACTGTCATGCTAAATGGAGGATCAGTATCCTGGTACTCCAAACAGCAGGAGCTTGTGGCCTTGTCAACCACAGAGGCAGAGTACATTGCCGCAACACATGCAACGGAAGAAATTCTGTGGGCGAAGATGTTTGTCAATGAAATATTCATAAGCAACTCACCTGCGACCACCCTCCATTGCGACAACCAATCAGCTATAGCCCTATCCAAGGACAGCCAGTATCACGCACGTACGAAGCATATCAATATTTGATTACATTTCATACGCCACGCAGTTGAAGAAGGAAAGATTGAACTGGTGTATTGTCCAACGAACAATATGATCGCTGACACGTTGACTAAAGCTTTGCCGTTGTCAAAAGCAAAGCATTTTGCGCAGGAACTCGGGCTCTGTGTAGCTTGAGGGGGAGCATTAGATGTAGAGGATTGAGGCGTGAGGGCAAGCAGTCACAAAGTGCCTAGAAAGGAAGGAGTATAAGTTAAGGTGGTCTGTGCACCAATATATCCCATCAGTAAAATTTTTGGTTCCGCCTTACTTATAAATTGGCCTGGTCGCCATGTAGCACCTCAGACTCATCTACGAGCTCTGAGGTGAGACCCTTATTTTCCCCCCTTTGAATACCTAGCTAATCATTACTATAGCTCTTATCTTATCTAGGTACTTACTTGAATATATCCTGAGACTCATCTACGAGTTCTGAGCTCTTATCTTGTCTAGATCGAACCCGAACAATTTCATTCAGGTCCACTAGAGAATGATAATGTTTGATGTTTGAAAATAAGCAAACCTGCATGTATTTGGTGTGCGAAGAATAGCTGGGCGCTAATAACTCGTCAAAAAAGCCCAGGAAAAGACACAGAATGCATGACCCTTCTTATAGTGTTTGGACCATGTATACTATCGCTGTCTCTGCACTGCATTCCCTAAAGCATTCTTAAATAGGTACTGATGCAAGTATGAAAAAGTTCTTTGTACCAGAGTGTTGGATACAGCAGATAACGAGGCAAGCATTAACAAAGGCTGTAAAAGGAAAGTATGAAGGATGGGGTGGCCCGTGCACCCAATATACCACCATCAGAAAAATTATACTTCCGTTCACCTACATATAGCGAGCCGTCGCAATGTAACCACCTCAGTTGTTCCCCAGAACACTGAGGTGAGATATTTACTTGGTTTCTACCGAGTATACTTAGCTCATCAGACTTTCTAGTCTTTGTGTTTATTTTGATCAGTAATCTCTTAGAGGTTATGAGCCCTGGAGAATCCATTGAAAACAAAGAGTCCCTGGGTGTGCCGAAACTCGAGCCCAATGGCTCCAACTGGTCAATATATAAAATACGACTTGAGTGGGCTATGGCAGACGAAGACTGTGTCAAACACTTACTTGGTCTGGCCCCAAAACCCACTCTCACCTCGTCGCCAGGGACTGCACAGACTGCTGCACAGGCTGGAGCAACTCCAGCCGTTCCTGCGACAACTGCGACGACTACAACATTAAGTCTGACTAACCAGGAAACATTGAACGCCTGGCTAAAGAAAGAATTCCGCACGCTGTAACAACCAAGAGTTAGTTACTCTGGCGCACACAGAACACACTATAAGGAAGATGATGAGGGAGTGGTTACCCCTTAGGCTACCGAGAGTTTGTTGGTTAACAACAGGAGGACTCGCTAAGGAGTCTCCTGGATCTATTGGGGTATATATACTACTACAGGGTTATTTGTACATATGTACTATACAGTTGATATCAACAGTGGCTGATGATGTCATGGTGCCTAGCCCGCATGGCCAGCTCCACTGTGTGAGAGAGTTGTGTCTATAATAAGAAGAAAGGCAATGCGGCACGAGAAAGAGGAGTTTGGACAAAAGGGGAAGTGCCGCGTGGCACCATGTGTGAAAGTTAGAGTACAAGGTTAAAGCAGAGAAATAAAAGTAAAGGGGGGGTCCGAAAATTGTGTTATCGTAACACTACCTCCCTTCTAAGGCTCGACTTCCAGGCTCGACCAAATACCAGAGGTAGTGGTAAAATTTTTGGGCATAGTTTGAAAAGGGAATTAAAAAGATTTGAATCCATGCCTCTAAGCTTCCTAGGAGCTGAGGGATTCTTAGAATAAAATTTGCAAACAGCATTGCCGGAATTGTCCAGATGGGCTTTGGTTCCCATGTTCTGTCTTCGTCTCCATAGCCCTTCCATAGGACTAGGAACTCTAATTTACCATGCTTCAAGCATGCATCCACTACTTGTTTGACTTCAAACTCTTCTTCACCTTCCTGGATGACTACAACTGGTCCGGTGTCGATGATGGGAACTGCTGTTAGAAAACCACACACAAAAACAAACTAACACACAATCCTACCAGATTCCACAGAACTTGTTTATGGGCTTTGCCTCCTAGAACAGTAGAGTGGTCTGGTTGTTTGTGGGGTGGTGCGTATAACGATCCTTCAAAGTAAAACCCAGAGATGTATGAGTGTGGGTTTTGAGGAGGAGGGATAGTTGAATGTATAGAAGATAGGGGGCTTAGTGACGAGTATAGATGAGCACTACCTTGCTAATTGTAGCACAAGGTAGGTTTGAGAATGACGAGATAACAAGGTTCCCAGTGATAGCAGGCTCCTGACGCACAAACTGTAGTGCTCAGAAGGACTCTAATCAAAGGGGATGACAATCACTTTCAAAAAGTGACAAGTGACGATGACAGCAGTTAACAGTGGTAGAAGTGGGAAGTATTGTGACCACACTGGATCACAAGTAGCAGAGTAGTGAACTTGAGAGTAGAGAAGAAGTCTGGATTGGATTTCTTGTTCTTTTTTTTTTACATATAGTAAAAGAAAAGTAGGCTATGCACAGTATAGCTGTGCAAAAAGAATGAGAAAGAACATGAAGGAAGGAATGTATGCTGACAAATTCTGCATAGGTAGTACAGGATAAGATTGTCAAAAAGAGGAAAAGAAAGGGATAGAACAATGAATGCTGTGAGTGATGTCACAGGTTTGTACAGCCATAAAGTAAAGTCCAATAGCAAAAAGAGAGCAAGAAAATCATGATGTCATGGGAAGATGCAGTAAAAAAAAGGCAAGGCAAAACACTATCAGTATCAACACAGTTCTTTTATTGTCAGTCAGGCATTCTAAAAAATATGTGTCTATAAAAATGATTCAAAAATCAAAAATAATCGCACTGTAAATGAATGTTCTGCTGAAGAAAAAGAAACTGGAGCCACCGGTCCACCACCTAGTCCAAATCCGACAGTTCCATGGCCTTACCAATGGACTGGTTGTGTTGGACCACCTGATCAAACGAGGGAGGGAGAGGAGTAGTTCCAATTTGGAACAAGTGAGTCCCAGGCAGCATGTGGTAGGTGTAGCTGTAGCGAAGACGATGGACAAAAGATAAGTGTACCCAAGTGAATGGGACAGCGATAAACATGGGCAACGCAAGGGGATGAACCTTCTCCAGCTCAAAAACTACCCACCCATGCTCCAACCAGGCAAGACGAGCGACCAATGTTTTGATAGTATATGATGGCAGATCGACGTCATGAAGATGGACCTGTTGCCCTATTTGGACCGGCCGCCGGGGCTTTGCTGATATCAGCAGTAGCACGTGGTAGTCAACGGATTGGTGACGGAAGCAGATAGGAAATGGTGACATCAGAAATGGTGGGGGTGCAAATAAGATGAGGAGGAGGAGGGTGGAGGTGATAAAAAAATGGATTAGAATGGGGATCCAGAAACAACCGTCAGGTGAGAATAAAAGGGAGAGGAAGGGGCCCATGATGGGGCTAGGCAAAGGAAGGGGAGTAAGGGAAACAACAAAAGCGAGGGCGCAATACAATGTGTAGCCAGTGGCGACGCAAAAATTTGCTGAAATGCCAAAACGCGGAAAGTACCGGATGGAAAAACAAAGGTGAGCGTGACTGGATTGCCTAATAGAGGTGGTGCTGATCAGCCACAAGTTCAAAACAGGTAATATTAATTACTATTCCATGTGGCACTGTGCCTGTGTGGCGCAAAGGCGAGTCTTTTTGAATATTCGCTTCGTTATTGACACCTGTCCATGCTACCAATCAACTTTGGTGCATGACAACGCTTACAGGAACGGGACCTATTCATCAAACCTGAAAAGTTTAAGTTTACAGTGAAGGAAGTAGACTTCTTCGGTATGATCATAGGCCAGAACGGAATCAGGATGGATCCTGAGAAAGTTCAAGCTATCTTGGATTGGCCAGAACCTACTCGTGTCAAAGGAGTTAGGGCCTTCCTCGGCTTAGGCAATTTCTACCGAAGGTTTATCGAAAACTTCGCAAAAATCATGAGACCGTTGAACGATCTCACTAAAAAAGACATTGTTTGGCACTGGGGCGCCAAAGAACAAGAAGCTTTTGATAAGCTTAAACAGGCGTTTACAACGACGTCCATATTAGCATTTCCAGAATTGGACAAAGAGTTTCGGCTAGAAACCGACTCTTCTGATTTTGCTACTGGGGCTGTCTTGTCAATTACATGCCCTGACGATCTTTGGAGGCCTTGTGCCTATTTATCACATAGTTTGTCGCCTACAGAGTGCAACTATTGAATTTACGACAAGGAGATGCTGGCCATCATTAGAGCTCTAGAGCACTGGTGGCACTACTTATTAAGAACAAAGCTTGAAGGAAGTGTCTAGCCACTTGCTGAGAGCAATCAGGGACTGGAACTAGAGTCCAATGTGAGTAACTATATTATTAGAGAGTATGACAGGTATACAGTACCTAGAGTCCAATGTGAGTAACTAGAGAATAGGAAGCATTGGACTCTGCAGTACTGTCCGAAGTTTTGTAAACAAAGGTAAACAAAGCAGTCACAAAGGCGAAATAATAGAAAACACAATCAATAGTGAATGATAGAAGAATAGATAGAGAAAGGAATGAAAATATATAGGTAGCACAAAGGTGCAGAATCACCAAAACTAACACTCCCCCCTGATGCTGCACCTCCCAAGCATCAGCTCCCCCCTGATCTAATAAGTCCCATCATCTTCCTGAACACTTCCACTTTAGGCTTGGCAAGAGCCTTGGTCAACAAGTCTGCAGGCATTTCAGCAGTGGGAACAAAGGTAGGAGCAATCTGCCCAGAGTCAACAGCATCTCTCAACCAATGCCATCGCAGATCAAGGTGTTTCATCCGACCATGGTGCTCAGGGTTCTTGGATACAGAGATGGCAGATTGGTTGTCAATATGAAGGGTGGAAGGAGAGGTGATAGGATAGCCCATTTCCTTCAACAAATTTCGCATCCAGCAAATCTCTTTGCCAGCCTCAACAGCAGCAATGTATTCTGCTTCAGTGGTGGACAGAGCAACAATGTTCTGAAGCTTGGAGCTCCAGGAGATAGCACCAGATCCCATCTTGACAATATAGGCACCAGTAGAACGACCAGAGTCCTTGTCACCACCATGATCAGCATCAGAGAAAGTGGTGAAGAGTTCAGTGGAATTAGGATCAGGACCAAGGACAAGGGAATGATCAAGGGTGCCTTGCAAGTAGCGGAACAAGTGCTTGACAGCGCTCCAGTGAGTAAGACCAGGATTAGAGTTATATCTGGCAAGGACTCCAACAGTGTAGGCAATGTCAGGACGAGTGGTAGTGGCCAGATACATCAGAGCACCAACAGCAGCAAGGTAGGGAATGTCCTTCATCAAAGCAGCATCACTGGATGTTTTGGGAGACATGTCCTTGGTGAGGCGCAAACCAGGATCCATGGGAGTGGACACAGGCTTGCAGTCCTTCATGCCAAAGCGCTCCAGAATGTCCAGAGTGTACTGATGTTGGGAGAGGGAGATGGTGCGATTACTTAGGTCTCTAGTGATGGAAATGCCAAGTAGGTAAGAAGTAGGGCCAAGATCACGAAGCTTAAAGTGCAGGGAGAGGTCCTTGACAGCTTGGTCAAGTGCAGAAGTAGAAGTGGATGCCAGTGTCATGTCATCAACAAAGACAGGCAGGATAATGTGCACATCAGCTCTGTTAAAGACATAGATGGCAGAGTCTGAATAAGTACGCTTGAATCCGAGTTTTTCAAGCACAGTGTGCATCTTCTGGTTCCACATTCTGCCTCCCTGCTTTGTCCCATAGATGGCCTTGTCCAACTGGCAAACAAGATTGCGAGGACCCTGATGGAATCCCTCTGGCTGATGCATGTATACCTTGACATCCATGACTCCATTCAGGAATGCATGGGAAATGTCAATGGAGCGCAAATGGAGGTTGTGGATGGCTGCAATGGCAAGGACAACTCTGATGGATGATATGCGGACAGTAGGTGCAAATATTTCGAGGAAATCAAAGCCAGGGCGCTGGTTATAACCTTTGGCCACATATTTGGCCTTGTAGCGCTCAACAGTGCCATCTGAGTTGCGCTTGATCTTGAAGACCCACTTGCCACCAATAGCCTTGACTCCAGGAGGTAGTTCCACTAGTGACCAAGTACCATTGCGCTCATGAGCTTGAAGCTCTTCCATGGCTGCCTCTCTCCATTTATCTGCATCAGGACGCTTCATTGCATCTGCAAATGACCTAGGCTCAGCAGAGTCTCCAAAGTGTGCCACTTCATCATCAACTGCCTCAGAATCACTGTCATCACTCTCAATGGCAGGAGTAGGTTGTCTGTGTTGAAGCCACCATGGTCTAGGTGGTCTCCTAGCCCTTACAGGGCGTCTCAGTGCAATAGGCAAGTCAGGAGAAGGTGAGCGATGAGGAGGGTGATTTGGAAGCTCAGGAGGTTGATTCACAGGTGGTTTTGCATCAAGGTCCAAATGAGGCCCATTGTCAGGCAATGGCTGAGGCTGCTGAAGCGCAGCTGGTGGGCCCATATCTCCCCCTGGACCTGGTGCAGGGACATCCTCAATCAGGCCCAATGGCATGGATAGTGAAGGTGGAGTGGGAGGTGGAGGCGGGACATTGTTAGAAGGCCTCTTCAAGCCAGGGAAGTAGCGCTCATCAAAATCAGCTCTCTCAGAGATAACAGTGCGCTTGGTGGTAGGGTTGTAGAATTTCCATCCCTTGTACCCCTCAGGGTAACCAATGAACACACATTTCTCCATATGAGAGCCAAAAACGCCTCTTTTATCCTTTTGCACATGCACATAGGCAGTGCAGCCCCAAACGCGAAGGTGAGACATGTCAGGCTTGTGTCCATACCACAACTCAAATGGAGTGGCATGGGCCACTGCATCAGTGGGACACCTGTTCCAGACATGCACCAAAGCGGACAGACATTCACCCCAGAAGCTGTTAGGCAATGCAGACTCTGATAACATGGCAGTGATACGCTCAGTCAGAAGTCTGTTTGCTCGCTCTGCCACACCATTCTGCTGAGGACGATTCCTGGTGGTATGCTGTCTGACAATGCCATGGTCATCTGTGAATTGCTCAAATTCCTTGGACATGTACTCTCCCCCTTTGTCATCGCGCAGAGCCTTGATTTTACGCTCCAATTGAGTCTCAGCATAAGCCTTGAATCTCTTGAAAGCATTAAAGACATCTGACTTGGCCTTGAGAGGCACAACAACACGGAATCGACTGTGATCGTCAATGAAGGTGACCCAGTAGCAATAACCAGAGAATGTGGGGGAAGAGACTTGGTGTACATCAGAATGGATGAGGTCCAAAGGATGAGCAGAGCGAGTATCAGATGAGGGGAATGGATTGGCATGCATCTTGCCAGACAAACACGGTTCACAGACAGGATCAGGAGCAGCCTTGGATTCCAGTGTAAGCCCAGTGACCAGTGTTGGCATATCCTGTTTATGATACACTCACATCCTATCATTTTATCCTTTTATTTCTTCATTTCCATACACCATTCTTTCATCTCTACTTGACCGCTTTTCCACTACATTACATAAGCTCAAAACTTTCCCACACTTATTCCAAAAACTCGTAGCACTCTGCCTTACACAAACCTCAGTCTCTTGATTATAAGACTGAGGTATGTCTGGTTATTTTACAGTTTACTTTATATCATCATACTCACTTTACACTATTAGAAATACTCTCTTTTAGGTATATTATCCTTCAATATGAGTCTCTTGATTATAAGACTGAGAAATACTCTCTTTTAGTCTTCTCATAGCCTAACAACCAGATCTCTCTGTATCAGTCTCTTGACATCAGCATGATGGTGGTGAGCCAATCTGCGATGCCAGAGCATCAAATCAAGTGGTATAGTCGCAGTAAAATATCCCAATTCAACACAAGCAGCAGTAGATCCATCAAGGAATGCTGCATTGTTGTCATTGATAGTTGCAGTGAACAAGAGAGTGTTGTCACGCATAAAGGACATGGAATGAGACGAAATAGTGACATTGAAACCACTTTGACGAGTTAAATACAAGACTGAGAGGAGATTATTTCGAAGATCTGGTACATGGAGCACTCTAGAGAATTCCACAGCCCTAGCCACTTTGCCATTCATCACAGGATTAAACACCACAGTACCAACACCAGCTGAATAGACAACAGTGTGATCAGCCAGCTTGATTGGCACACGATATGGGGTATAGTGGTGCATCCAATGACGATGAGGTGTCATATGAGAAGTGGCACCTGTGTCTGCATTCCAATCAATGTCAGCATCAAGTTGGAGAGGGAAATGAGGATCAGAGGGATGAATGGAACGAAGACTTGCATTCCCAGCTGATTCAGTGACCACAGTAGATGAATTGGCATTGTTGGGCGAAGATTTGGGCTGCTGAGAGGTATTCTGAGAGTTGCTGGAGCCTGCCTGAGCCTTATTGCCACGCTTGTAGCGATTCTTAGCACCCTCCACTGCCTGTTGGCGACTAGCAATGTATCTGTGGCATTTGTCTTGGGTATGACCAAGTAAACCACAGAAATCACACTGAACGCGAGTAGAGGTGGTGGATTGGTTGCAATGATGGCAGTTAGGATGGGTGCAGGTGCTATTGGCAGTGGTAGACGAAGAATGCAAGGCAGAATCGACTTCAGCACGACGACAGCGATTGACCTCTTCAGCAAGGAAAGCATCCCTGAGCTGGGTCTTGTCCAAGGTGCCCAGAAGTAGTAGAGATGAAGTGAAGTGGGCATATTGATCAGGAAGCGCCCTAATCATGGCCATGCATGTCAATTCATCGTCCAATTCAGACAATGAGAAGCCAGTAGGACGAAGATTTTGAATCTGATGCATGCCTTCGTCAATTCTGGTCATGAGAGACTGCAGGGACTCGTCCTCCTTCTTTCTGATAGAGAAGAAGTCGTCATAAGCATTAAATCTCGTCCCAGGCTTCTTAGAGATGTGCATAATTGCCAGTTTCTCCCAGATCTTAACAGGATCATCAATGATGCCATCAAGATGGATGCACTGCTCTTTGGTGACATTGAGGTATAATGCACCAGCAGCCTTTTCAGCTCTCAACTCCCATTTCTCTATTGCTTCAGCATCAGTCCCAGGACACTTTTCAGCGCCAGAAACGAGCCTCCACAGTCCCTTGGTCATCAACCAAGCTTGCATTTCACCACTCCACTGGGGGTAGTTAGTGCCAGACAAGGGATGGAACTTGGGATCAGAGTCAGACATGATGGGTGTTGTATAAGACAATTGAGCAATGATAAATGATGTAGGAGACGGCTATAGGCGATAGAATAGTGGCAAAGACAATGGGCAACAGTAGGAGGCGAGCAGATAAGATGGTGAGGCGGTAGAGAGAGGATATGGAGAGGGTCAGAAAGCGCAAGGATAGGTCCAAATAGGGTCCAAAAAGTGTCCAAAAGCGATCCAGGAGGGTGCTAAGGCTTCCTAGTGCTGCTACAGGGTTACGCCTGTGTTCCCCTTTCAATTCCACACTGATATTAACAGAGAAATCGCCTCGAGACAGTGTTGGTTAATAGGGCTTGTATATGAGTCAACAAAGTGACTTAAGCTCCCCAAACACCGCAGACTAAGAGAGGCTCTAGACAACAGCAAACTGAGGCAATGCAGGCGAGCTTCACAGTCTATAGGCTTGTTCTATCTGATAATGGACAGAGTAGAGAAGATTGGAGCTTTATGCACACACCAGATATGCCAAAAAGCGAAAAATAGGGCAAAAAGTCAAAATTGATGCAGAGACAGATAAGATGGATGGATTGCCACCAAATCAGAGGTATAGGGAACATTTTTATAGAGTAATAGATGGCCCAAATATCACAAGAAGTGAAGCACAGGATGTGGAGATATGGAATAGGGGGCCAAAAGGTGATCAAATGATGATGAAGGCTCACAGAAAGATCCAGCTCAAATCCAACCGCTCTGTCAGGTCTTCTAGGGTTATTTAGGCCGTGGAAGACGATGGTATAAGTTACAGGACGATCAGATAAGGATTGGGCGAGATATGGTGCAGATAAGACCAAAAAAGCGTCCGAAATGGGGGTAACATGCAACAAGGAGTTGTTGTTGGAGATCAAGATGAGATCAGAGTAATCTGAGGTGATGGATGAGATAATAAGAGTCCCAGAAGACGATGGTTACGATGGATAAGCAGTAGGACGCTTGGATGGTGAGATATGAGGTCAGGAAGATGGCTAGAGCACAGGGCTCATAACCTATTAAGAACAAAGCTTGAAGGAAGTGTCTAGCCACTTGCTGAGAGCAATCAGGGACTGGAACTAGAGTCCAATGTGAGTAACTATATTATTAGAGAGTATGACAGGTATACAGTACCTAGAGTCCAATGTGAGTAACTAGAGAATAGGAAGCATTGGACTCTGCAGTACTGTCCGAAGTTTTGTAAACAAAGGTAAACAAAGCAGTCACAAAGGCGAAATAATAGAAAACACAATCAATAGTGAATGATAGAAGAATAGATAGAGAAAGGAATGAAAATATATAGGTAGCACAAAGGTGCAGAATCACCAAAACTAACACTACTTAGAAGGTGCTAGACACCAATTCAAAATTGGACTGATCATAAGAATCTGGAGTATTTTATGACGGCCCGAGACTTGAACCGAAGACAGGCCCGCTATGCAGTATACTTGTCAAGGTTTAATTATAAATTAATTCATAAGCCTGGAAGCTCTATGGGGAAAGCAGACACTTTATCCAGAAGAGAGGATCATGCCAACTGTGAGGAATCGATTTTTCTTATCGCATTCCCATTATGTCGTGGTTAGCAGATTCGATCCCCATCACTCCTCTTGCCCTTGGACTAGAGATTACAGCCGGTGTCTTATTACTTTTATCATTTTTCTTCTTATTCTCTCTTCACACTCACGTTCTATCGTACCTACAACGAGGTAGACTCGTTGTCGACCCTCAAGAAGATATCCAGATGACATAGCCACAATCCAGTGCTATGTCTGGGAATACTTCGGAGGAATATTGATAAGCGAAGAAGGTAGTGAATCAGCGCCTTCTCATGGGCTTACTGATACAGCCAATCGCATATCCCTTACCAATACGTTTTCTCATACGATTAGTAAACACGATAGATCGGACCACTTCCTCCCTTTTTTCTTATTGGTTAGTTAGCTGGTCAGACCACTTTCTCAGTATTTCCCTTTCTCGGTCTGACCATCGCCGTTCACTATATAGAGAAGTATATACTCGATGTATTGTTCTCTAGTTCAATATTAGTTTGGATTTGCGCTCTTACCGATACTCTTCATTCTCATACTCTGATTCACCGCCTTCAAGGGAGGACTTGACCAGACATTGAGCTTTGTTATATAGCTTCGTATTTGTTGCCTGACACCAACGGCATCAAAGACGACAACAAAGGTGTTACCCTGATAGACCAATCAAGGGTTGCCAATGTTAGAATCGGGCAGGATTCCGATCTTCTGGAAGTCTTCAAGAAAGACATCTGCTCAGAAGAGAAGGCACGCCTTGATGGCAATGAGAACTATTTATGGGAAGACGGGCTCTTCCATTTTAAAGACAAAATCTATGTGCCTGAGTCCACAAGGATCAAGGCAATAGATAAACATCACGACACTCCAGTGGCTGGGCACCCTGGGTGGCAAAGAACAATGGACTTGATCTCCAGAAACTACATGTGGCCTGGCATGGTCAAAGACGTACAGGAATATGTGAAATTCTGTCTGAGATGTGCAATGACAAAGAATTCTCATCAACCGCCGGCCAGTAAACTTATGCCAAATCCGATACCATCTGGCCCCTGGCAGGATATATCGGTTGATTTCATGACGGATCTGCCCAAGTTTAATGGGTATGATTCAGTAATGGTGGTAGTCGATTGCTTCTCCAAAGAAGTGGTATTCATACCTACCAATAAAACCATTACCGCCGCCGGGACGGCAGATTTATTTAAAGATTTTGGATGGTCTATCCATGGGTTACCAGAAAAGGTTATCTCCGATAGAGGATTCCAAGCTCCCCAAGTCATTCTGGGTAGATGCCATGCAAACAGCTGCATATATCACAGCACGCAGCCCAGCATCAGGACTCCATGGAAAGACCCCATATGAAATACTGTTTAAAAGGAGAGTTGATCCAACTTTGTTTCGCCCTTTTGGATGCCAAGCATATGCCTTGATTCCGAAAGACAAAAGGCAAGGGAAAGTTTACTCCAAGGGGTGCAAAGCCATAATGATTGGCTACACACATGGAAAGCAAGCCTACAAACTCCTAGACACTGAAAAACAAACTGCGTTTTCCAGTTGGCATGTCATATTGAATGAATCCAGAAAGGTACAAAGGACAACACTGCTCCCTGGAACACAGACCCTAGCACAGATCAGTGGGAGGGACTCATCCCAGAGAATGCTCACTATCCAGACCAAAATACATTGGAGGAGGATGATCCTGACCCCTCGGATCCAAAATCCAAATGAATTGCAAATGGAACCACATTGTAACAACCAAGAGTTATCTCTGGACCACACTAAAACACTATAAAGGTGGTGATGAGGGAGTGGTTACCCTTTAGGCTGCAGTGAGTTAGTTGTGAGGATACAACAGGAGGACTCGCTGAGGAGTCTCCTTGATCTATTGGGGTATATATACTACTATAGAGTGTTTGTACCTATGTACTGTACAGTTGATAAAAGCAGTGGCTGATGATGTCAGAGGGCGCAGCCTGTGTGACCAGCTCCACTGTGTGAGAGACTTGTAGCTAAAAATAAGAAAAAGGCAGCGCAGCGCAAAAAAGAGGAGTTTGAACAAAAGGGGAAGTGCCACATGGCACAGAGTGTGAAAATTGCAGTAGAAAGTTGAAGAGCAGAATGGAGATCAAAGGAAAGGTCCGAAAATTGTGTTATTGTAACACACATCTCCAAGGAGATGTTCCACAAGACATGAAACCATATCAGCATGAAGATGTTCCGAGAGCAGTGGGGCATTACCTCCGTGGAGATGTTCTGAGAGCAGTGGGAGCACCTGATCAGCTAAGACACCCTCTACAACAGTCTCTACAACCAAGACCCAAACACTGGCCATCTTTAGAATGGAAACCCAAAGTAGAGTCACAGTCAGTGGGAGGACAGCCCCACAATATACAGCCAGCTGATGAGGAAAAAGTCCGAATACAGCTAGACAGCCTGTCCATCGGATCAGCTTCTGGAAGGCATCCAACACCTCCAAGGAGTCATCCAACACCTTCAGGAGTGAGTGGGGCAACAAATACACAAATGTGTCTACTCCCTGGAGTACCTGCACAAGTTCCTAAAAAAGCAGTCATGCCTGCTGAAGTCCTAGGAGTACGCAGAAGCAGTCGCCAGACCCGTCCTGCAGACAAAAACCGAGATTATCAAAGGACTCTAGATGAGGAACAGTCTCGAAAAGAGCAGCATGACAACTTCATGGAGAAACCTAACACTCCTGAGGTTCATGAAGAAACATCTGATACAGAGGAGACATTTTTTGCTGGAATAGCAAGTATCGGTCCATCTAACACAGACCTTCCAAGGACACTAAAGGAAGCCTTATCATGTCTGGATGGAGAATTATGGAAGTCTGCCTTGGAAGAGGAACTCCTAAGTCTCATTACTAATGCAGTATATGACACTGTTCCACTTCCGAAGGGAGTAAAACCCATCACATCAAAACCTGTGTTCCGGATCAAGTTTGATCAAAACGGAAACATTGAGAGATACAAACTCCGGATTGTTGCACGAGGTTTTACTCAAAGGGAGGGGATTGATTACCAGGAGGTTTTTGCTCCAGTTGCAAACTTAGAGTCAATCCGAATTATTCTAGCCCTGGTAGCAAAGTACGACCTAGAACTTGATCAAATGGACGTATCCACAGCTTATCTCAATGAAGAACTTGAAGAAGAACTGTACATGCTTCCTCCAGGGGGTGTTCCTATCCAACCTGGATACTGCTGGAGATTGAAGAAATCCATCTACGGGTTAAAACAAGCTGGTCGTACATAGAACGAAACTTTTGATCGCAAGCTCCAGGAGCTCGGTTTCACAAGACTAAATGCAGAAACATGTCTCTATGTATTCTGGGACAACAAACAAATATGCTTTGTTGTTGTCTATATAGATGACCTCCTCCTAGGAGCTTCATCCCGAAAATTCATGGATATCACAAAAGCCAAACTTGAATCCATATTCAAAATGCGGGACCTTGGACAAGCAAAATACATCCTTGGAATAAAAATCCAACGTGATTGTTCAAACAAAACAATATCCCTATTGCAATGCCAATATATTGACACAGTCCTGGAGCGTACTGGAATGAAGAACTGCAAACCAGTATGGACACCAATGGCCCATGGATCAAAACTCCTCACAAATGCTCCAGGGGAAGATATTGTGCAACATGAGATGCATATTGAAGGGCGTCAAGTGTCATACCTCTCAATTGTAGGCTCCCTCATGTATGCCATGCTCGGAACCCGCCCAGACATTGCCTACATTGTTGGAATACTAAGCAGGCATAGCTCAGCTCCAAGGAGCCATCACTGGGAAGCTGCAAAATGTGTCCTCCGATATCTGAAAGCAACCAGGGACATGGAACTACAATATGATGGCACAGATGTCTCCATGAACATGTATTTCTATGGATATTCAGATGCAGATTGGTCTGGAGACCCAGACACATCTCAATCAACATCAGGCTTTGTTTTTATCACCATCCGAGGAGCAATCTCCTGGACAAGCAAAAGACAAAGCATGGTCGCTTTATCCTCCACGGAGTCAGAGTACATTGGATTGAGCAATGCTGGACAACACCTTGCATGGCTTCGGACATTTTTTGAAGAAATTGGACATGCTCAAAATGGACCTACAACATTACACTGTGACAATCAGGCAACTATTATTCTTACACGAGATCTGCAGTTCTGTGCTCGCACAAAACATATTCAACAGAAATATCATTTTATCCGAGATGACTTAGTATCAAAGGGAGAGGCAGTAATCAGATATGTTCCTACAGGAGATATGGTTGCCGACATTCTCACTACACCCCTCACTCACGAAAAACACTGGAAATTCTCTAAAGCTATGGGACTATGGTTGCACTCAAGTGGGAGTGACAAAACCAGATAAACCCGGTCTCTGCTAAAGCAGCCATTGTTCTCCTAGGAGTACAATTGAGTCATTATACTGTAGCAAGTAGCACCTCTGACTATAAGTTGTAGGGGGTTTAGTATAGGAACACCTCAGTTGTTTCTATAGCCTCTTGGGCAGCGGCTGAGTTTTCACTTAGATTTATTAAATATTAGCCGTGTAAAACCCTACAAAGGGCCGCTGCTGGGACAGCGTGTAGACCGGCCCAGACTGGTTGTAGTCACCCAGGAAGGTGAAGAAGAGTTTGAAGTCGAACAAGTGGTGGATGCACACTTGAAGCGTGGAAAATTAGAGTTCCTAGTCCTATGGACGGGCTATGGAGACGAAGACAGAACGTGGGAACCAGAAGCCCATCTGGACAATTCCTGTGACACTGTTTGCAAATTTTATTCTAAGAATCCCTCAGCTCCTACAAAGCTTAGAGGCATGGATTCAACACTTTTTAATTCCCTTTTACAACTTATGCCCGAAAATTTAACTACCACCTCCGGTACCTGGTCTCGCCTGGAAGTCAAACCTTAGAGGGGGGGTAGTGTTACGATAACACAATTTTTGGACCTTTAATTTTCATTCTCCTATTTAACTTTCTTCTATAGTTTCACACACTGTGCCATGCGGTACTTTCCCTTTTGTTCAAACTCCACCTTTCTCGCACTGCACTGCCTTTGTTCTTATTTTAGCTACAAGTATCTCACGCAGTGGAGCTGGTCACACAGGCTGCGCCCTCTGACATCATCAGCCACTGCTTTTATCAACTGTACAGTACATAAGTACAAACACTCTGTATTAGTATATATACCCCAATAGATCCAGGAGGCTCCTTAGCGAGTCATCCTGTTGTTTACCCACAACTAACTTGGTCCTATCCTAAGGGTAACCACTCCCCTCACTACCTTTATAGCTTGTCCGAGTTGTGCACCAGAGTAACTAACTCTTGGTCGTTACAACGAGCCTCCAACAAAGCCTCTCTCATCAACTTCAACACTGCTGCAAGAGCCTCCTGCGCCAAAGAATCCATCCTCGCCAGCACTTGTTACTGCAGCACTCATCCCTATTATCACCTGGTCGTCGTATGGCAGCTATAATCCAATGCTGTCCTGCGTGCTTTCGTGAGATTCTATTTGGTGTGCCACTAGAAAATGGAGGCAATATTCATGTTGCAACAGACAGCAACTTTCACCATTGTCACCGGTGCTCAGCGGGGGAGTGTCCTCAATTCTAAGATCTGGCATACTTCCAAGGCCCAAGTTGATGCTGTAGGCCATAAAATCGACAAGCAGCGGAAAAGGCCCCCTAAACCCTACATATTAGCAGTACCTAGTGAAGCCATTGACCACTGTGAAAATGCCTATGAAGCGGCGGATGGCAAGAAACAGAAGGCCGTGGTGGATAGTTTTGATGCCACCAGTGTCATGGCGCTCATCTGCTGTCATGACATCCCACTGTATTTTGCCAACATCAACACTTTTGGAGAGCAGCAAAAATATGCTGTAGCACTTTTGGAGCTTCTTTTCTCGTTGATACCCCCCCAAGCAACTGTTGCAGCATTGTATCATGTTGGTTGTGTGTTGAACTGGTTGTTAGCTCAGGTAAGGAGGCTATTCTCACAAGCACCTGTACTGACATATCTATAGTACACTATACTTCAAGAACATGTTGTTGCGTGCCTTTGCTTTGCAACAACTGCTATGCATGTGTATGGGCACAAGTGGGCATGTCAGCTTGTCTATAACCCTTGTATGTGTCAAGGACTTGGACTATCCAATGGGGAGGGTACTGAGATGTTGTGGTCGCGGTTCATAAGGCTCATTGGTGTTGAGTGTTCTTCTTCTGTACAATCCTTTCATTACCCTATAAGTACATGAACTCATATCTACTCAGCAACAGCAACACTTATGGTTAATTGACTGTCAAGCTGCAGCCATTGGACAGGAAATGCAAAGTGAGTTGGGGGACTGGATCAAGCGCCATCTTAAACAAGGGATAGCAGAACAAGGGTCAGCAGCACAGGCTATCCTGGATGAGTGTGGTATTCCTGTATCAGAGCTGCGGGCTCAATGGTCCAATCATAGTTGTCAGTACAATCTTGTGCGTAGTCATATCATTCTACAAATATACACTACCTAGGATCAATTCAGATGCTCCTGGCCGACTGAAAAAAAAACTGGGCATTGTTCTTGCCCTACAGGCCAAATTAGACATGTCAGATAAGGCTCTACAATCCACCAGAGTGGTAATTGAGAAGTGCACAAGCTCTGCCGACACTCTTGAGGCTCTGGAGAGCCTTGAACGGGGTCACAAATGGTTAATGAACAAAGTGGACATATTGTATGCCTCCCGCAAAGTTCACAACAAGTTCCTGGAGCTCAAAGGAATTGACTTAGAATTTGTGTGCACATTACTGATGGCATGAGACCTCAAGATCAACATACAAAAGCGGGCAATTAGAAATTTCTTTGAATGGGACAAGCTTGATTGTGCAGTTGGAGGCACACAAATAGCACTTGGTAACATTCCAGCATTTTGTTCTGTTTATCCCGTGCTCACCTAGGTTTTTAGGTACCAAACTCTACCAACAAACTGGACAGGCTATAGCGAAGAGACAACTGGCTCTCATGGCAGCCTTACACAAGTTTAATACATATTGTGAGTGATTACATGAGCTCTATAATCCATCCTGGGCCATTCCACTTCCAACACCGCTCCCTACAAAACTGAATGACTTATGAAATGACACAAAGCCCCATAGAAGATGTTTGGATAACACTATTACCTGGAGAGATACCACGTTGGCTAGAGGACCCGAATATGTGGGATGGGATTTGTGTTAGTTTTGGTGATTCTGCACCTAGTTGTGCTATCTATTTTCCCTTCTTTCTAAATCACTTTCCTCTTTATTCTTTTTGCTGTATTGTTCAGTATTCACTGAGCATTCTATAATTTCGCCTTTGTGGCTGATTTGTTTACCTTTGTTTACAAAATTTCGGACTAGCATTGCAGAGTCCAGTATTCCTATTCTTTAGTTACTCATACTGGACTCTAGGTACTGTACACATTCTGTACTCTCTGATAATATAGTTACTCATACTGGACTCTAGTTCTGTCCCTGTTAGCTCTCAGCAAGTGACTAGACACTTCCCAGAAGTTCTCAATTGAACAGGTTATGAGCCCTGTGCTCTAGCCATCTTCCTGACTTCATACCTCATCATCCAAGCACCCTACTGCTTATCCATCTTGCACATTGTCTTCTGGGTCTCTGATAACCCTCTCTATCATCTCTGTTTGCTTTGATTCCATCTGGATCACTCCCTATAAGCCTTTGTTGCTTGGAACCTCATTTTGGACGCTTTTTTGGCCTTATCAGTGCCATATCTCACCCAATCCTTATCTGATCGTCCCCAAACTCCTACTATTGTCTTCTACGACCTTGAAAACCCTAGGAGACTCCTCAGAGTGGTGGACTTTGAGTTTGATCTCCCTGTGAGCCCTTATCATTTTCTGATCACCACTTCCACCCTTATTATATGCCTCCACTCCCTGTGCTTCGTTTCTGGCCATACTTGGCCTATCTATTGCACCATATAATCGCTCTCCACACCTATATTTTGGGGGCAATCCATCCACTCCATCTGTCCCTGTGACAATTTCATTTTTTTGGCCTATATTTTCGCTTTTTGGCATATCTGGTGCTTGCATAAAGCTCCAATCTTCTCTGCTCTGTCCATTATCAGATAGAACAAGCCTATAGACTGTGAAGCTTGCCTGCATTGCCTCAGTTTGCTGTTGCCCAGAGCCTCTCTCAGTCTGCGTTGTTTGGGGAGCTTAAGTCACTTTGTTGACTCATATACAAGCCCTTTTAACCAACACTGTCTCGAGGTGATTTCTCTGTTAATATCAGTGTAGTATTGAAAGGGGAACACAGGCATAACCCTGTAGCATCACTAGGAAGCCTTAGCACCCTCCTGGACCGCTTTTGGACCGCTTTTTTGGACTCTTTTGGACCCTTTGGACCTTTCTGTGCACTTTTTGGACCTTCTCCATTATCCACCTCCACTGCTTCGCCAGCTCATTTCCACACCATGGATAAAACTAAATGTACTCCTCATTCATATTCTGCTCCTACTCATTGTTCTTGCTCATCTCCTAACTGCCATCATTGTAATCAATCTGCCATACCTGGTGCAAAATAACATTTTTCTACTGCGGTTGCAGAGTCGACTAGAAATGCAAGCCTCCACTCTATTCATCCCTCTGACTTACACTGCCCTCTCCAGCTTGATGCTGACATTGATTGGAATGCAGACACAGGTGCCACTTCTCATATGACACCTCATCGTCACTGGATTCGCAATTATGCACCATATTGTGTTCCCATAAAGCTAGCAGATTATACTGTTGTTTATTTAGCTGGTATTGGTACTGTGGTGTTTAACGCTATCATCAATGGCAAGGAATCAAGGGCTGTAGAATTCTTCAGAGTGCTGCATGTACCAGATCTTCAAAATAATCTCCTCTCAGTCTTGTACTTAACTCGTCAAAGTGGTTTTAAAGTCATCATTTCATCTCAATCTATGTCCTTCATACGTGGCAACACTCTTATTCACTGCAACCATCAACAACAATAATGCTGCATTCCTTGATGGATCCACTGTTTCTTGTGTTGAATTGGGACACTTTTCTGCAACAATTCCACTTAACTTAAACCTTTGGCATCGAAGATTGGCTCACCACCACTATGCTGATGTCAAGAAATTGACACAAGGAAACCTTGTTACTGGAATGACACTTGAGTCTAAATCTACTCCTGATCCTATCTGTGAACCATGTCTGTCTGGAAAAATGTCTGCCAACCCATTCCCTTCATCTTCTCATCACTCTGCTCACCCTCTAGACCTCATCCACTCTGATGTACACCAAGTCTCCTCCCTTTCATTCTCTGGGTATTGATATTGGGTCATTTTCATCGATGATTACACTCAATTTTGTGTTGTTGTCCCTTTGAAGGCCAAGTCAGATGTCTTTAATGCTTTCAAGAGTTTCAAGGCTTATGCTGAGACTCAATTAGAGCAAAAAATCAAGGCTCTGCACGATGACAAAGGGGGAGAGTACATCTCCAAGGAGTTTGAGCAATTCACAGATGATCATGGCATTGTCAGACAGCATACCACCCAGAATAGGCCTCAGCAGAATAGAGTTGCAGAAAGAGCAAACAGGCTTCTCTCTGAAAGAATCACTACCATGCTTTCAGAGTCTGGATTGCCTAATATCTTCTGGGGTGAATGCCTAGGTGCCTTGGTGCATGTCTGGAATAGGTGTCCCACTGATGCAGTGGTCAATGCTACTCCTTATCAATTGTGGCATGGACATAAACCAGACATATCACACCTTTGTGTTTGGGGGTACACTGCTTATGTGCATGTGCAAAAGGATAAGAGAGATGTCTTTGGCTCTCACATGGAGAAATGTGTGTTCATTGGTTACCCTGCTGGGTACAAGGGTTGGAAATTCTACAATCCTACCACCAAACGCACCATTATCTCTGAGAGAGCTGATTTTGATGAGCGCTACTTCCCTGGCTTGAAAAAGACTTCTACCACTGCCATTCCTACTCCACCTTTGCCACCTTCACTTCCTTGTTGCTGACGAGGCTCACAGTGTTGTTAGCACCAACTATTTGCAAGCAGTGCTATGCACGTTTCAAGTCTACCTTCCCTGATATGTGGCAAGGCATTCTGGAGGCGCATGAACAGGCCGCTGCATACATGGATACATCAAAAACCATTACACAGCGTGCAGTAGAGTTTGCCAAGGCCAAAACAAAATTGATACAAATGGCTTACCACACCATTCAACACATTCTCACTTAGAAGAGTAGGTGGATGGTCTTGCAAGAACCCATAGCTTTGAGACTGCAATTGTCATGGCTGGCAATATTGTCAACAAGACATGTCACTGGCCTTTCTTCATACTACCTCAGGGGCCAAGAATGTGAGGGACTATATTGTTGAAATCATTGGCACTCTCCTGATGGTCTCTCCAGTTCTTTCAAGTCTGGTGTTGTACAGATGAAGATCAAACAATTGGAAACTTCAAGGCACACATTTAGTAAGCCTGGAAAAGTATTTCTACGCACATGCTCAGCATCCAAAACATGGGCAGTTGCCCTTGCTCACGTTGTTTGATCCCAGTTTTGCGTGCACATAATGTTGGTATGCCGCGGGATTCTAAGCAACGGATATCACTGGCTTGCGGATGATGTGAAGCATCAACACAATATTTCCTGTGCTCAGAATCTTGTTTATGATAAGCAGTACACAGTCAACAGCACTGCTGTGGAGAACATCCTTAAGGAACAGTCCCTGGTTCCTACAGCAGTATGTCAACTCCTCCCACACTTTTCATGCACATATCTAACTACCTTATTCACAGAATACATTCTCCAATCACTGGGTGCATAGCCAAATATATCCATGAGAAATATCTGGAAAAAAGCTTGAAAAAAAAATGCTTTTTTCGAGATTGAGTTAGGTGTATGGAAAGCGCTGATCACTCACCTTCTTAGGATTGTCTCATCTTGCAACAAGAAACTTTTGGATGAAATAGATCACAGGTATGTTCTCATCTGACTTCCACCTCTCAGTTTTGTTGATTCAGTGATTGAAAAGGCATAGAGAAATGCCTACTTTTGGTACACATACAATCAGGTGCTTCCCAAGCAATCGCTCAGAAATGAGAGAAATGGCTGTGCATAATTTTGATGACCTCTTTCAGGCATGTAGATTCGCAGTGCTCTATTTATTTTTAGTCTAAACAAAAGCCACAAGTGTGCTATCTGCTGGCCTGTTTCCTAGACCCCATGATCACAATGAGCATATCTAACAGCTTTTATTTATACTAGCCTACTGGCACACTTTAGCAAAACTGCGCATGCATACTGACTATACTTTATAGATCTTAAATAATGTCACTTTCTTGCTAGGTTTGGTGCTACACCAGTTCAAAAAGAAAACTTGTGGCGCTTTCAGAACCCGTGAGCTGAAGTGGGAAACAGACACCCAATTTTGGTGTGCTGTGTATCATGGTTGCACTACCTTGGAGGTAGGCTGTCAGACACTTACTTCTCTGTTATGTACTCATATTTTACACAGATAAAGCAGAGTGGAGCACATTTATCGCAAGCAGATCAGACAATTTCCTCCAGCCAATCCCTTCCTTCTTTGTGCCAACTTAAACCTCTTCCTTCCTCGAGCCAGCCCCTTCCTCCTTCAAGCCCACCTGAAAATTTCAAACTGTATCCAAACAACGTACTCCAGCCAAACGACAATGGATGTGGAGTAAAAAAAATTTCCCTCAATACTTACAAGGTTCATACAATGGGTGATTATGTTTCCACCATCCAAAAGTTTGGAACTACAGACTTGTATACTATGGAACTTGTAAGTAACCTATGTTCTCTGTTTGCAATCCTGACAGTTTGCTACTAGGGGGAACTTGAACATTGCACACCCAAAGCCCAATATGCACGCACAAGTTGTAAATTATATGTCCAACAGATCACATGCATCAAACAATGTGAATACCAAATTTGGCACATTCACAAGTGCATAAGCAGGGTATACTAAATAATTGAGATGATGCTAACTCACCGGATATGCACCATACCATTGGTAAATCCTAAAACAACCTCATTGACATCTCAATATTCTTCAATACCTATAGAGGGGATCCAGCCGTGATAGTAAGAGTGGATTAGACACAGCTATTCATCACTTACTGTCTCTAGGGGTTAGTTCCAAAGCTAAAGCAACATTTACTTCCTCGGATTAAAGCAAGACTTGAAGAAGAAATCAGTGCAAAGAATGACACAAGACAAGTTAACTTATTTCTCAAGCTAATTTAGAAAGCAACAGAGGTGTGGCTGCATTTAGGAGTGGCTGGGATAATGTTTTATTTAAAGGTGATTGTTTATATACACATAAACTTATGTGGTTAAACTATACTACATACAATGTTCAGCAGGCACAAGATGTAGTGAATCCGACTACCCCACATTGAAACATCATGATACTGGTTAATACAGATTCTACTACTACTGATGGCGATACTTCTACATTGCACCCTTTTTGTTATGCTCAGGTGCTTGGTATTTTTCACTTAAATATGGTATATGTGGGCCCTGGTATGCTTGACTACAACACTCGGAGAATGGAAGTTTTGTGGGTGAGATGGCTGAAGCTGAAGGAAGGAGAGGATAGTGGTTGGCTGATCAATCAACTGGACCAAGTTTATTTTCCTCTGATGGCCAAAGAAGATGCATTTGTATTCCTGGATCCAAAGGATGTAATCCGGAGCAGCCATCTCATCCCAGCCTTTTTGGATGGGAAAGTGCATGCTTTTACTCACACTTAAACTCTCAGAATTGGCTTTTTTTAGCAACAATTTTATTATCATTTATACAATTATAATCTCCATTTTGGAAACATTTTG
Organism: Serpula lacrymans var. lacrymans S7.9; assembly: GCF_000218685.1. Classification (NCBI taxonomy): domain Eukaryota; kingdom Fungi; phylum Basidiomycota; class Agaricomycetes; order Boletales; family Serpulaceae; genus Serpula; species Serpula lacrymans. Next base: position 63,320 of record NW_006763308.1, on the reverse strand, counting down.
GATTACTGATTTTTATGGCAAAATTCAAAAATGCTAAAAGCGGCCTCGGGCACATGCAATCTTCTGGTGGTACCATACCATTCAGGATTTCACTAGGCTCGTACCCACCCAGCTCGGCTAGCTCGCGTGTCATATATTAGCAGAATATTACACTCGCGAGTTGGCAATATATTAACCGTGGGCTAGCGGCCGAGTGGGCAGGGTAAGAGCCTAGGATTTCATGGGGAAAATACAAGGCGTTATTTAACTCGAAAGTGCATTGCCTACGGGTCCAGGAATTGCTTCATTCCCCCACATGTTGATGATCTGGTTGAAATGCGACGGAAATCTACGCAAGTTTGCATTGTACTACACTGCTACTCAGTGTTACTCAACCGTCGTGCATCACCATCATGATCCAGATCAGCATCAAAAGTTCAATATCAATGCGGTGGGCTATGGAACAACATTTTGAGAATATATGGATGTCGCAAAACTCATAGCCATCTGCACTCCATCATGATGTATGTGTGTGACCGTTATCTCCATGAGGCCCATCTCTATAAGATTAGTATAAGTACGTTATAGTTAACGTAGTAAGTTCTGGGAGTTGGTTCTTCGGATTCCCCAATCCGCGGCTTTATCAATCAAGGTAAGTGTAGCAGTAGAACTCATTGACCTCCGAGTCCTTACTTTTCTATTCATAGTATTCTCAATGGTGGGCGTATCCATTCTAGCAGCTAACATAACCGAAATCTATGTGCAAAGCTTTTTATACGGCCTGTTTTTCATTCTTTCTATGATTTCTTTCTACGCTCTTTCCAGTCACCACCAAAGGAATGCTGGCATAATCGGGCCCCAGCCCTCCATTGTCTTTCGAAGGCCTATGTTCTTAGGAACAGTCCTGCTGTTCATTGTTGTCACTACAGTCAGTAGCCAGTGCACTCTCCAATTAATTAAGGCATCTCACACAGAACACTTGTAATAGCATTGGGCACTGACCTTTGTTCGCTTTTTTCAAGCGTTCATCTACTTTCGTAGTGGTTCTTCTCCGTCCACCTTCTTCAACAGCGAGACAGAATTAACAGAAATTATCCAAATTGGCTTCTTCATGGCATCTCTGGTACTCTCGGATGCCATGTTTGTCAGTGTTCATGAATCTGTAACATAACTCTGGCTTGCTTATCTTTCTGGCGCAGGTATATCGCCTATGGGTTATTTGGAGTTATAACAAATCAGTGGTAATTTTTCCGCTCTGTAGCCTCATTGGTCTCACAGGTACGTATCATATCGCCGTCAATCTATTAGAAACTTCTTATATGCATCCAGTATGTGCTGTAGGCATAACTTTTCAGTTCACTCAGTACACCAGTGCCGCAGAGTCCACGTACCTCCTCATTGCAGCTCGGTGGATTCTGAGTGACTGCGTTTTTACTCTGTGGTTTGTGCTGTTACTTATCCTGCGTGCATCTTGTTCTCACTCTTTATAGTACGAACGTGTACTGTACAGGTTACTATCAGTCGTGGCTGCTAAAATGCTTCTGCAATTTAGCTGATTTTATTTATTTATCCAGTAATGATCTCATGGCACATTTGGACTGTTCACAAAGCATCGGTACCTCTAGGAAGTAGACATCTTAGGGTACGTCTGAGAGCTCTGTCGCGAATACTTTCTTACATTTCCACATACAGACAGTCATGGCTATCTTTGTCGAGAGTGCGGCGTTATGCACGTATGCTTTTCAGACCCGTCGGTATTTGCTTCATCGTCCTAACATGTATCTTTTGATCATGCAGCACGTGGACAATATTTTACTTCGCTGCATACGAGTCCGAGTCCAACCTTCACGACTTTGTTCAGGGCACATGGGGTACTATATCTGGTATTGCATTCATGCTCATCACCGTGCGGATAGGCTTGGGGTGGAGCAGTAAGACAGAACACAACGACACTATAACTCAACTTGCAAGCCCAAGATTTGCTGCTCGATAGAATGAAAACCAATCATATTCCATGCATGCTGGGCAGGTCAATATTCTACACGAGATGAGATGGTTAAACCTGACAATTTAACAAGAGGTAGTTCTAGGCATGCTTGATTTATGTTTTGCTGTATTCTCGGTTTTTATAAATATTTTGTAAATGCTAACCGCTCAAATAAATAAATAATTCAATGGCCCAACTTCCGGTTTTTGGCAGTGAAAGTGTAATCTGAGTGATGTACACCGCCAGTTCTGTGGATTATGGCCACCATATCTAAATTGGTAACCCTGTCACGAATATTCCCACTATAATTCCCCCATGGTTTTCTCTCTATATGCCGACGGTACTGTGGGTAAATATGGCGTCTGTCTAGACCAATCTATATAGACTCTACCATGTGTTAACCAGCGTAATATATTGTTGCCATATTAGTGCCGCTACAATCTTGATATATGTAAGTCTGTAGTTCATGGCGTCATAGGTAGCATATTGCTACAATAGCATTGCAGCTATATGTTCTATGATACATAGAATGCACTTATGTATCACCAGTAATATCAGCGATATATAGACTACAGACACACTCAAACATTAGAGTATACAATCCATCACTACGTACCATGGTCATTAATCCTGTTTTTCCAGTTGCCTCAACATCAACCAAAAACAAACAAGAAAGCAGGTTTCCAGAGAAAAAGGAATTTATTTTTTCTGTGCTGTGTTTAAACTTGTAATTTATTGAGATTTGGAAATACTATAGCAGTCTTGCATCTTGAAAATGCATGACTTATCCCTCAAAAAAATGGCTACCCAATGTGCTTTCAGAACACCCACACTCCCCAAATCCATGTAACAACAATCAGTTTTACGCTTGCAGCTACAATATTCCCTTAGTATGCACCATAATATCATTGTTCTGCCCCTTTCAACTAACAAAGCAACCTTATCGTGATTCTCCTCTCCTCTGCAGGTTTTTCACATCACAATTCAATGCTCTGGCTGTTCCTTATATCTTAGCAGGCCAACAGTTTTCATCACAAGAGTCTTAGAGCATGGGAGGGTAATATCACAGTGAACATGGTGAGTGGGGGATGAGATATCCATTTTCTATTTGTCACAAGCTACTAACCCTCAGCCCACCATTAAACTCAATCCCAAATCAAGAACAGCTCATGTACCATCCTATCCACCATCCACCATCCACTATCTATGTTCTGTCATGTGCCATCCATCACGGAGATCATTCCCATCCAGGACCAAGCACTGTATCAAGCTATATCATAGTATGGTTTGGTCACTAATTTTACGCTGTTATTCTTAATCCTGTATTCAGCAGTTGAATTGCTCTTGTAGTAGCAATATTCTACCTACCGTTAGCTGCTTACTTGTTAAAATTCAATCAACTAGCAAAAACTTGCAGTGTATTTCTGGAAGTGGTGGTGTGAGTAGTCTTGCAGGCTGTGCACACAGCATACATACAATGTAAGGATTTGTTACAATACACAGTTTTTGGACTTACATCTTTTCTCTCTCTGCTTTAACCTTCTTTCTTAGTTTTCACACAGGCTGTGCCATATGACATCATCAGCCACTGCCTTCATCAACTGTATAGTACATAAGTAGACACCCTGTATTAATATATAAACCCCAATAGATTCATGAGACTCTTCAGTAAGTCCACCTGTTGTGTACCCACAACTAACTTGGTCCTAACTTAAGGGGTTTACCTGTAAGGACCATTTATATTTTCTTATTTTCTTATTTTTTTTTGTTTCAAGTCTTGGTTCTCAGACACTTTCCCCATCACACCTCTGGCTCTAGGGCTAGAGGTATTTTGCTATCTTGCTTCTCATAGCCCTCACAGACTTTCTCAACCATTGTTACCACTTCATATTGCAGATCAGAGACTGGGTAGTACTCCCAGCCAGCCAGCCAGCACAATGGGTAAGGACTGGTGGTAGACATCTCGCCAACCAGCTCCAAGCCCCATCAGTGCCTGGAGATATTAATAGACACTTTAGTCAGGATTGTACCTCATCATGAGGATACAGTTCCTGAACATGCATGACAATACTTATTATTAATACCTTCTCTCACCTGCTGATTAATCCCTAAAGTTGTACGATAGTTATTCTGTTTCTTCTTGGATGGTTTTGTCCTCGGACCACTTTCCCTTTATTCTATTTTCAGTCTGAGGAATAGACAATTAGCTATAAAAACTCTACATACCCATGTATCGTTCTTTAGCTTTTCATTACTTGAATTACCCGCTTTACTCCTCACCAGAAACCCTTGAGTTTACTCCCAAGTTCTCTACTTGCTATATTTACTAGCGTCTGTTGACCTCAAGCTCATTGTACCTCTTATTCCCTGCAAGTACAGTCGGAGATGGGTATTGTTTTTGTAATAGTTTAATGTTGCCTCACATTACCCACTCCCAGCTTCCTCACTCTTGCCTTTCTGAGTTGTGCACCAGAGTATTAAAGCTTTGGTTGTTACAGGATCCCCTTTGCTATCTGAACACGTTATCTTAACCCATTAAATATAATGAGAGGCCAGCTGGCTTTGCCCAGACCAGCATTTGGTTTCCTCTGGTGTCTTCAACGACATTGGGGGCAACCAAATCAACAACTCCACAATCAACAACTACTGTTGTTGTTGTCGCCACAATAATTTGACAAGCTGCCACAGGATTAAGAAGGAGGAGAAGTCATAAAGCCTATGGGTATTTGGTGGTAGTGTAGTTTAGATACATAGGTTTATTTACTTTACATTAGGTTTACATTACTGGCACTTAACATTCTATGAGGCCCTGTCATGGGTAGGATTATTTCTTCCCAAGCTTCAAGACCTTTTGACTAACATATTTTTTCTTAAAAATAGGACTAAAGCTTTCACTGTCATCACCCATGCTCTGTAGCTTCAGCTTGGATTGGCTCAAGTTGACCAGATCTATAAACTGTAAGCAAAAGGATGGAATTTTATCTATTGTGCGTGCTGGCATGCACCAAAGTTGATTGGTAGCATGGACAGGTGTCAATAACGAAGCGAATATTCAAAAAGACTTGCCTTTGCGCCACACAGGCACAGTGCCACGTGGAATAGTAATTAATATTACCTGTTTTGAACTTGTGGCTGATCAGCACCACCTCTATTAGGCAATCCAGTCACGCTCACCTTTGCTTTTCCATCCGGTACTTTCCGCGTTTTAGCATTTCAGCAAATTTTTGTGTCGCCACTGGCTACACATTGCATTGCGCCCTCGCTTTTGTTGTTTCCCTTACTCCCCTTCCTTTGCCTAGCCCCATCATGGGCCCCTTCCTCTCCCTTTTATTCTCACCTGACGGTTGTTTCTGGATCCCCATTCTAATCCATTTTTTTGTCACCTCCACCCTCCTCCTCCTCATCTTATTTGCACCCCCACCATTTCTGATGTCACCACTTCCTATCTGCTTCCGTCACCAATCCGTTGACTACCATGTGCTACTGCTGATATCAGCAAAGCCCCGGCGGCCAGTCCAAATAGGGCAACAGGTCCATCTTCATGACATCGATCTGCCATCATATACTATCAAAACATTGGTCGCTCGTCTTGCCTGGTTGGAGCATGGGTGGGTAGTTTTTGAGCTGGAGAAGGTTCATCCCCTTGCGTTGCCCATGTTCATCGCTGTCCCATTCACTTGGGTATACTTATCTTTTGTCCATCGTCTTCGCTACAGCTACACCTACCACACGCTGCCTGGGACTCACTTGTTCCAAATTGGAACTACTCCTCTCCCTCCCTCGTTTGATCAGGTGGTCCAACACAACCAGTCCATTGGTAAGGCCATGGAACTGTTGGATTTAGACTAGGTGGTGGACCGGTGGCTCCAGTTTCTTTTTCTTCAGCAGAACATTCATTTACAGTGCGATTATTTTTGATTTTTGAATCATTTTTATAGACACATATTTTTTAGAATGCCTGACTGACAATAAAGGAGCTGTGTTGATACTGATATTTTCTTGCCTTGCCCTTTTTCTACTGCATCTTCCCATGACATCATGATTTTCTTGCTCTCTTTCTGCTATTGGACTTTACTTTATAGCTGTACAAACCTGTAACATTACTTACACAGCATTTATAGTTCTATCTCTTTCTTTTTCTTATTTTGACAATATTATCCTGTACTACCTATGCAGGATTTGTCAGCATACATTCCTTCCTTCATGTTCTTTCTCATTCTTTTTGCACAGCTATACTGTGCATAGCCTACCTTTCTTTTACTATATAAACCCCTGTATTTTACCTTGTAAAACAACAAAAACTCCAATTCAGACCTCTTCTCTAAATCTCAAGTTCACTACCCTGCTACTTGTGATCCGGTGTGGTCACATCACTTTCCACTGCTACCACTGTCAACTGCTGTCATCGTCACTTCCCACTTTTGAAGTCATTGTCATCCCTTTCAATTAGAGTCCTTCTGAGCACTACAGTTTGTGCGTCAGGAGCCTGCTATCACTGGGAACCTCGTCATATTGTCATTCTCAAACCTACCTTGTGCTACGATTAGCAAGGTAGTGCTCGTCTATACTCGCCACAAAGCCCCTATCTTCTACATTCCAACTATCCTTCCTCCTCAAAACCCACACCCATACATCCCTGGGTTTTACTTTGAAGGATCATTATATGTACCACCCCATGAACAACCAGACCACTCCACTGTTCTAGGAGGCAAAGCCCATACACAAGTTCCATGGAATCTGGGAGGATTCTGTGTTAGTTTGTTTTTGTGTGTGGTTTTCTAACAACAGTTCTCATCATTGACACCATACTCATAATTATTTCTGATGTTGATGTTTTATCATCACTCTTACATGTATCTAGTTGTTTTTTAATTGGTTGGAACAATGCCAGAAACACCAGTCACTTGGACCGGGAAAAATTAATATTAGTATTCAAGTGATTTCCACAACTTCTATGATGAGGAAAGTGTACTCATTTATATTAGGTGAGATTTACTCAAAGTGGATGATCTGAGTGAAATCACTGTCTCTTGAGCTGGTTAATCTTCCAGCAATTTTCTCAACATTTGGAATTAGGAAAAACTACCAGTATATATTAGGCAAATTGAGTCGAAGTGGATGATCTGATATCAGGAGGGAAATCACTATATCCTATACTGGATAAACAAATTCCTTACATGGGCAATATCAACATGTATAACACATGAATATGCTTAGCAATCAGTGTATTTTTTACAGGTGAAGCATAGTAGGAAAATAACCTTAAAAGGTAGTGCGATACATCATTGACCCAAAACTTATGCATGAGGTGAATTCAGACATAAAACAAGCAATAATCACCTGTTCCTGTCACCACAGAATCAGTTGATTATTTTATGATGGTATTTATTTTCACTTGAAGATTTCAACTTTCCCCCTATTAAAATACGGTGGTTGTTTGATTACGGTTGGAATTTTAAACACCTCGGAGCACGGCATCTTAGTATATTCAACAGCCGCTTTTATACCTCTAATTTTCTCATGCAGTGTGACCTTGATTGTTGTGAGTATCAGTGTTTTTATAAAATGTACTTTGCAAGTACAGAGAAAATTAGTGAAGACAAAATGTCACAAATATGGAAAGAAAAATAGTTACTAGATAAAACTTGTACAACAAAGTTTGCAGGCAGGCCGAGGATTGAGTGCAAGGAGGTACAAGGCATATGTCAGCTAAAAATATTAGGTAAGCAGAAAATCATGCTTACTTATTTTGCATGCTCAATCAAGCTCAAGTGGCCAGGGTAAAAAATTGGGTTTTAGCTGATCTGTGGAGTGAGTGTTGTGATGGAGTGGATTGAGAATGGAGGCTGCAGCATTGGACAAGATTGAGCACCCAGTGAGCGGTAGTAAGGAAAAAACCTTGTTATGTGTGATTGTATGACCTGTAACCAATAACATGGCCACGGATCTGCATAACTGTGCGGTACTAAAATTTCTATGGCTGTTGCACTATAGTCAACAGACTAAGCTCTGCCATTCAGCTCTCATAATCTAGCCATACACACAATTGCTAACCTGGTGGTCATATAATGGTGTAGCAATCCTTGTCCAATGCTGCAGCCTCCATTCTCAATCCACTCCATCACAACACTCACTCCACAGATCAGCTAAAACCCAATTTTTTACCCTGGCCACTTGAGCTTGATTGAGCATGCAAAATAAGTAAGCATGATTTTCTGCTTACCTAATATTTTTAGCTGACATATGCCTTGTACCTCCTTGCACTCAATCCCCGGCCTGCCTGCAAACTTTGTTGTACAAGTTTTATCTAGTAACTATTTTTCTTTCCATATTTGTGACATTTTGTCTTCACCAATTTTCTCTGTACTTGCAAAGCACATCTTATAAAAACATTGATACTCACAACAATCATGGTTAGTGACATTGCATAAGCAAATTAGGGGTACAACTGAACTTCAAACCATTTTGGACTTGCCCTCAAAGCTGATTGCACATCTATTAATATCCTTCTATTATCAGTCTCACATTTTACTTATTCTTTCCTTGCTGTTTAGTGTAAGGACCATATATTTTTTCTTATTTCTTTGCTTTTATGTCTTGGTTTTCAAACACTTTTCCCATTACACCACTGGCCTTAGGGCTGGAGGTGTTATTTGCCATTCTCCTTATCATTGCCCTAATGGGTTTTCTTAACCATTGATACCACTTCATATTGCAGATCAGAGACTGGGTAGTACTCCCAGCCAGCCAGCACAATGGGTAAGGATTAATAGCTGAGATCTCGCCAACCAGCTCCAAGTCCCATCAGTGCCTGAATATATTAATAAACACTTTAGTCAGGGATTGTACTTCATCATGAGGATACAGTTTCTGAACATGCATGATGCTACCTATTATTACTATATTTCCTCACCTGCTGATTGATCCTTGAAGTCATACAATAGTTGTTCTTTTCTTATTGGTTGGTTTTATCCTTAGACCACCTTTCTATTATTCCTCTTTCAGTCTGAGAGATAGACAATTAGCTATAAAAACCCTACATACTTGTGTATAGTTCTTTAGCTTTTTATTACTTGAATAACCCACTTTACTCCTAATCAAAACCCTTAAAGTCCACTCTCAGTCCTCTACCTACTACCATCTCTAGCATCTGTCAATCTCAGGGCTCATTATACCTTTTACTCCCTGCAAGTGCAGAAGGAGACAGGTGTTGTTTTGTTATAGTTTAATATTGCCCCACATTCAGGATAGTAATTACTTGTGGAATGAGACATTTATGAATAGTATATCATTGCTACATAGTGGTTACAGTTTAGTGACCAACCAAAAATCTGTGGCCACCAGTCTCTCCAGATTGTGACACCAAAATCAAGACAGCAAGACCATCAGGCCCATGTCCTTGTTGTTGTGTAATACATTTATTACCTTAGACATGATGATATAAACAAACTGCAACCCTTTTAATGCAGTATAACCAACTCACATGTAATCTCTGAGTCTGCTGGCGAACAAAGATGATATTCCTGTAAAATTGAGTCGTTAAAACACCTGACATCAAAAATGGAGTGACACACACTTAACCTTAACAGGCTGCTGCAGCCATTGACCTGAAACTGAAGATATCAGCCTGCACATCCACAATAGATCAGTGAGTCACATAAAAAGTCCACAGGTGGACACACAAGAAACATCCTCAACAGATGGACAGTGAAAAAGCAAGTGAAAAAAAAACTGTTTTATTTGTCATGCAACAAGTTCAACTTTGTCACGTGATATTGGTGCATGGAACTAACTTACATGAACACATGTTTATCCACAACTCAGACAAGTCTTTGGATCTTATGTCAAGTAAAATACCATCCTTTCAAACCAAACTGTTGGCCTTTAGCTAGATATATGAAAACAGATCTGAGTGCCTGTCTAATGCTAAATCACCTGAACTTGATCCTACTCCAACACTGCAATGTTGCCTGACAAACTGAACTTAGCATCATCAAGCTCAATAGTTTTGTTAATGTTCTCATAAAATACATTTCACACACACCACACCCTTTTCTCAAGTTCTACTCAATCCACCCACCCTTTCCTGGTCTTGCACAGATTGCTTAGCCAGCCTTTCCTCAAGTTTCTCCTGGCCTTGACTCTGGTTTGTTCTGGGGTTCACCATGGCTGTACAGCCAATGGTGATCATCCAAGGTCAGTTTGATAGTTGGACAGATGATACTGAACCCCTGACATGATTTGTAAATGTCAAAAGTTTGATAGTTGGATGGATGATACTGAACCTGTACCTCATAGGTACATGTGTAGGTATTATTGCAATCATTTTTGCAGCTGCAAAACTCGGGCTTTTTGATGTGATGGTCCTGCTTGAGTAAAACCACTGTTCAGCACCTTCTGTGAAGCCACAGACCTGCAGGCATCAACCTCCTTGGCAACACTGGCAGTCAGAATATCTCCGGTATCCAGGGATGTCAAAGGAATTTGGAAATATTGAATATGAATGGCATCCCACATTTGTGCTGTGTTCATAACAATATTAGATGGATGCTTGTGTGTCAGGCTGGGCTGGGTCTGATCTGTAAGCTGGTGCTCTTGATAAACTGGCCGGGTACCTGATGCCTCACACTGGTTGTCAATGCAATTGTGCTACACATTGACAGTACATAGGATATCTTATAGTAATTGGAATGTATCAATGTGTGAGAGATGAGGTTGATAATTACAAATATCAGCTTACCTGTACATGAGCCAATAACCAGTTTTCAGTCAATACAATCTGTGACATGGAGTAGGGTGAAGTGTGGTTTAATGTGCCAGACTGGATCAAGATTCCGCCTGGCACCTGGGCTAAGCCATTCAGCAAACCTTGGATTTGCATGATCTTTTCAACTAGTATCACATATAAATGCTCTGCATTCATAACACCATGGGGTTGTACGAGCACATATTGGACAGGAGAACTGTAACAACCAAGAGTTAGTTACTCTGGCGCACACAGAACACACTATAGAGAAGATGATGTGGGAGTGGTTATCCTTTGAGCTGCAGAGAGTTTGTTGGTATACAACAGGAGGACTCGCTGAGGAGTCTCCTTGATCTATTGGGGTATATATACTACTACAGGGTTATTTGTACATGTGTACTATACAGTTGATAGAGACAGTGGCTGATGATGTCATGGAGCCTAGCCCGTATGGTCAGCTCCACTGTGTGAGAGAGTTGAGTCAAAAATAAGAAGAAAGGCAACGCGGTGCGAGAAAGAGGAGTTAGAACCAAAAGGGGAAAGTGCCGCGTGGCACCATGTGTGAAAGCTAAAGTACAAGGTTAAAGCGGAGAATAAAAGTAAAGGGAAGGTCCAAAAATTGTGTTATCATAACAAGAACATTGATCACCATTTTGTAGCACCACTGTCTTGTTTGTCTTGAATAGGTGGCTATCTGCATTTGCAACAACTTGAAGCAGTTTTTGGCCTGTGCAAATGACAGAAAACTGACAAGGCATTTTTTTCCGGTGACAAAATACCAGATGATATTCAATGTGTTTGATATATGGCTGGTAAATGGAATCAGTTTAGATAAAGCCACCCATGTTGCCAAGCAATTTGGGGTAGCTAAATCATAGGCCACAAATGGTGCAGCCTGAGCAATAGCCCAAAACTCTCGGCCAGTCAGTGAACCCAAATATCTAACCAATGTTTTACCAGTGAGGGGTGAAATGCTGAGTCCAGATACATCAAATGAGGTGAGTAGAGTGATGAGGAGCTTGAGTTGGTTCTGGATTAAGTCACACCACATATATTTCACAAATCCTAGCAGAACTACATGTAAGATCTCCATGGGTGTGTCTTAAAGTGGACCAAGGCCTGATAAATGGATTACATGAATACACAGAAGAACCACATCAGCAAAGCCTTGGTATTCTAACCTTTAATATGCCAGACAGGACTAAAAATATTTGCAGGGAGCAAAGCCAGGCTTGAGTCTAATGCCGCTTGTTTGGTTGTGAACCCCCGAAGATGCTTGTATGAGCAGAAATTCTTGTCAATAAAATGCTTCTGGTAGGTATCCTTGATTCCAGACTCTGTTTGTATATTAGTCACTTTTGTTTTGCAGTTGAGATGAGAAGCTTGAATGAATTGAGATTGGAGCTGTGATAAAGTCTCTTGCCTGTAATGTGGCTTGCCAGACTGTGTAGTACAATGTTAAAAGCAACAAAGGATCAATATATAGAAATGTACCTTGACAAAAGCTTTGATGCAATCAAGCATTGCAGCCATGGTTTCTGTGTTTTTGTTTGGTGTGATTTTGATTGAGTTATAGGTGGATCTGGGCTGGTTCCTGTTGTTGGTTGACTAGCCTGATCAGATATGGCATACATGTTGTGTAAGCTGTTATTGCTCCCTGAATTGCTGTCATTCTCACTAGTACCAGCTACACTGTTCCCATCTCAATCTGAGACGTCTGGAGCATCAGGAGCAATACCAGTGCTTTTTACCCAATATGCACAACAAAAGAGCTTGTCACACAAACCTATGTGGCATGCAAACTCGCTTTGCATAGGATTGTCACCTAGAAGTGCGAGAACAAAGGGAAGCAGGAGAACTGGCTTGTTGCTGTCTGAGTCCCAGGCCCATATACTATGTTCATGTGAATTTCTATTGAATTTTAGTTAATGATTGAGTGACAATATTGAGGAAATCACCTACTCTAGTTGCTCAACAATACCATCCAACATCTCAAGTGGAGGTGCCAAATTTGAGGTACACAGAAAATGAACATTATATTCTTGCTGTGCTTCAGTACACCAACAGCTGGATCTGTGAAAGTCCACAAGGTTGATACTTCTGTTAGAGGATCCAAAAAAGCTGGAAGGATAAAAAGAATGTCATCCTAAAAAATAGAAATTAATAATTAAACAAACCAGAAATGTGTTGAGGGTGTGGAAGGTTATATTTATGTATTTGCTCAGCAAGTTGGGGGAAGTTGAGGAGAAAATCTTGTTGCATAACTTCATATACACTGTGCTTGATAACCTCCCAGCTTTTTCCCTCATCAGAGTCAATGGGTTCCATTTCCCAACAACCTTGCAAAGAGGATGGGCCGGCTATTTTGTATACGTTGAAACCACCGTATCGGCATACATACTCATTGCTAAGCATGGCAGGCTTGTGAATGTAGAAGTCCTGCCCATGAATTTGTGTTATGGGTGTAAGTATGTCATTTGGTGCTTCACAAAGCCATTGTGAAGTTTGTCTGGCCTCAGAAAGATGCTGACCGCTGTTTTCAGGATAGAAGTGTAGATAGAGATTAGACATTTCCTGCCAGTGATAGATTATAATTGTATCATATATGACAAGATATATAAAAAATGTGCGGCTGACCTGAGAGATTATTTGTGCTAGATTATTTACATGAAAACTGTAGCCTAGTGCTCCTTGATACAGCATTGTGTCAACACCACAAAGCCTCTGCAAAGTTGAATTACAGCTCTGCATGGCCTTGACAGATAGTATGACATCCACATCATTCACTTTCAGCAGCCACAGGAAAAGATCCAGCTGTTTTTGGGAGAATACAGACCGGGGCAAGTGCATTAAGATACTAAGAGTACAGGTCTACGTGATTGGGTCAAGATATAGAAGATAGAAATATATATATATATATATATATAAACATCAATTTACAACTTTGTCTTGCCAGGGAAACCATTGTTGTGATTTGGCTGCATGATCTGAGGTTTGAGCTCATTTACAAGCATGAGCCACAGCATCTGTGCCATCATTAACTGGCAAATATGAGCATGATGCAAAGAGGAGTGCATACATGTGATGTTACAATTTCTATTAGACATTTAAGGACTACTCATTTCTCTTTACTCATCGGTTATACCATCAGACCGATGACTCATTTCCTTCACGTATACTCCCGCTCTTCTCGCATTTGTATTACCTATTATAGTACTTAGTCCTCAACGGACGGACCTGCCCTAGATAGGACCTAACTCCTATCACCGACTCTTTCTATTATAAATACACATGTAACAGTAGTAGTATTCTCCAATATAATTTTATGCAGTTTACGCTTATAAAGCTAGACCCCTAAAATCAAGACTTCTACTCAGAAGAAGACCAACTCTTGTTGGAAGAACTCAACTCTGAACCACATTCTCAAACTTGTCCTTGGATAAGTCTCTTTACAAACCTCGACAAACCCTCGGACTTTGTTAAGCACTTTGTATGTAACAAAAGAATCATATTTCAACCAGAAGTCCCACCTATTTAGGTTTGGGAAGAAAAAGTCGACAAGATGTCACAACGACCAACAACCAGATCCCAGAGAGCAAGAGGAAGCTCAGACAACCCACAAACAGCAACACCACCGATGTCATCCCGACAAGAAAGGATACCTCCCTTTCCCCAACCAGACGTAACCCGACTCCACACCAGAGAACAAGCAGACATTTTCTATCACAGACTATCCCAATGTTAATGCCGTCAAAAATGGCAACTGTAACAATAGCAACAATCAATGCCAACTCTTTACAAATTGATTGCTCGTTGAAACAGAAAATCATCGGAACCAAAGCCCTGATAGATTCAGGAGCTACAAATGACTTCATGGACACAAAATTCACCATCAGACACCGACTCCCCCTCCAAAAACTCCCAACTCCTATAACATGTAAAAATGTTGACGGAACCATGAGCAAAAATGGAAAAATTATGCATTACACCTATCAGAGGATAGATGCAGGAGGACAAAACAGGTTTACAAAGTTCCTATTGACCGGACTAGACAGAGAAGACATATTACTGGGATTTCCCTGGTTACAAAAGGTCAATCCTGTCATTAACTGGAATGACAAAGAATTATCAAGCTCAGATGAATGCTCAACAAGGATCAACAAAACCGCCACGGAAACAAACATCAGGACAACCATGATAGAGCAAGATGAATATGAAACCATTCATAGATACGTATCCGACCAAACACCCTATCCTCAAACCACAATTCGATTAAAGGTCAACTTGGCAATATAACATGCACAGATACACGGAGAAAAGAAAGAGCATGTCCTCCCAGATGAATATAAAGAGTATTCGGACATCTTTGACAAAAAGAAGTCAGAAAGGCTCCCCAAGCGACGGGAATACAATCATGTAATCAACATGAAACCAGAATTTGTACCAATGGATTGCAAGTTGTACCCATTGGCACGAAAGGAAGACGAAGTGTTGACGGAATTCTTAATGGAAAACTACTGAAAGGGATACATCAGGCCGAGCAAGTCGCCACAGGTGTCCCCCTTCTTCTTCATTGGCAAAAAGGATGGATCACTCCGACTATGCCAAGATTACAGAAAACTGAATGCATATACTGTGAAAGTCCCCTACCCACTACCCCTGATACCCGACCTCATCGAAAAACTGAAAAGAGCCACCATGTTTACAAAACTAGATCTATGTTGGGGATACAAAAATATAAGGATAAAAGAAGGAGACAAATGGAAAGCTGCGTTTGAAACCAGCAAGGGAGTGTTCGAGCCAATGGTCATGTTTTTCGGCATGTGCAATTTGCCGGCAACATTCCAAAGGCTGATGAACAACAAATTCAAAGACTGCATTGACAAAGGCTGGATGATCATATACATGGATGACATCCTCATCTTTGACACCAATGTCGAAAGACTCCGAATCCAAACAAAACAGGTTCTACAAAGGCTACGCAATAACGACCTTTTCCTAAAACTAGAAAACTGCACCTTTGAGGCAGAAACCATTGAATACTTGGGAATGATTGTTTCCCACAACCAGGTATCAATGGATTCAGCCAAACTCGCAGGAATACGCAATTGGCCAATCCCAAAAGACACCAAGGGTGTGCGAAAGTTCGTAGATTATGGAAACTTCTACAGGAAGTTCATTGGTCATTACTCTGACCTAGCCAGACCCCTAAACGCCTTACTAGAGAAAGAAAAAAAGTGGAACTGGACGCAAATCAAAGATGATGCCTTCAGTTTAATGAAACAAAAATTCCTTGAATCCCCAGTAACACAAATCCCTGACTCCTCAAAACCATCAAAGATTGCAGCAGATGCCAGCAAACATGCCACAGGAGCTGTATTAATGCAACCCAATGACCAAGGACAATGGCACCCATGTGCATTTTTCTCCAAAACTCTATCCCCCGCTGAAAAGAACTACTAGATCTACGACAAAGAGTTATTAGCGGTAATGAGAGCTTTAAAAAAGTGGAAACACTTACTTTTGGGAAGCCCCCATACAATCCAAATCCTAACGGATCACAAGAACCCTGATGTACTGGCAAGAAGCCAGAAAACTCACACCGCGACAAAGAAGATGGCAGTTGGAACTGTCACAATACAACTATACCTTGGAGCATGTACCAGGAACCCACATGGTGGTACCCAACGCACTCTCAAGAAGACCTGATTTATATGTCGAAAACAAAGAAGACAACGATGACACACCAATGATACCAGCATCAGCATTCCTGTATCACACACAAACAATAAAAGACACAATAGAGTAAGCTATGCTCATGAACAATAACTATCCAGGAAGAACAAAGAAGGAAGATTGGAGCAAAGAAGAAGGACAGTTCTTCTATCAGAATAAATTATTAATTGATGAAGTAGAAGAACAAAAAACAATCATCAAAGATCACCACAATTCTCTGTCTACAGGACACCCAGGTAGGCTCAAAACCTACCAGTTAATCAAAAAGGCCTACTGGTGGCCAGGAATGATGAAACAAGTGGAAGAATATGTGAAAGGATGCACAACTTGTCAACAAGCGAAAGTCAACACACATCCCACCACCGTACCATTAATCCCAAACCAGATGCCAAAAACCACAGAACCGATGAAGTACCTATCCGTAGACTTCATAACTGGTTTACCAGAATCTTCAGGATACGATAGTATAATGGTCATGGTAGACCAAGGACTTAGTAAGGGGGTAATCCTCTCACCTTGTCATAAAACCATTGACGCGCTCAAAACCGCACGAATCTTTCACAATTCCATCTTCAAATGATTCAGATTGCACGATAAACTCATATCCGACAGGGGACCACAGTTCGCCTCTGAAGTATCCAAAGAACTCCACAAACTCCTGAACATTGAAACCGCACTCTCCTCTGCATATCATCCCCAGACGGATGGACAAACAGAATAATCCAATCAAGAACTGGAGATCTACCTCCGCATATCCTGCCAGAACCAACCACACAGCTGGGCAAAATACCTTACAACCGCCGAATTCTGTCACAACCAACGACCACACTCCACAAACAACCAATCACCATTCTACCTCCTCATGGGATATGAACCCCAAGGAATCCCAACTAGACACAGATCCACGGACATCCCATCAGTGGAAAAACAATTATCCGAATTGCTTAGGGCAAGGGAAAACATCCTAAAAGCACACAAACTTGCGAGAAGCAAGATGATGAAACAAAACAACAGAAAGTTTACGCAATTCTCCGAAGGACAAAAGGTGTGGTTAGAGAACACCAACCTACGAGAAAAAGCTAGCGAATACAAGAAGTTTAACATGAAACGCATTGGACCTTTTTGCATCCAAGAAAAGATTTCCCCGGTAAACTACTGACTATCCCTGCCTCCCCATTGGAGCATACACAATGTTTTCCACGCATCCCTTCTCACCCCGTATACGGAGACCAACACTCACGGCCCGAACTTTATCCGACCACCACCTGACCTTGTTAATGAAGAAGAAAAATACGGAGTAGAAAGTATTCTTAGACACAAACCCTGGAAACGCGGGCGCCGCTACCTGATCAAATGGTGCCATTACCCTCATTCCAAAAACTCATGGGAACCGGAAGAACACTTAACCAATGCTGCGGAGATACTGAAAGCCTATAAGAAGGACCACAAACTGCGCTGAAAGGGACAACCACAACCACTTCCACCAGTCCTCTAAACCCTTAAAAACACAAATATGTCCACTTCCAACTCCACCAGCTTCCCTATCACCACCTACTCAATACCTGGCAATGCTAACTTGCTAGCCGACGAATGAGTGACATTTGCCTGTGGGCAATGACACAACCAAGCCGATGTCACCAACGCCATAGAATTAATGTCAGCAAAGGACACCTATACCTATCTCTTTTACGAGACCAAAAAACGCTGCCCCCATGCGTATCATGCTCTTTCTTCCATGCATACCTTCCTTGCCATAGACCTCATAGCTGACGAACTCCTAAAAGCCATAGACTCAATATGTTTGTTGGAAAACGAGCATTCACAGCTCAACAGTCAGGACTCAAGTATCTCTTGGGCACTCCGGATGGAAAAGTTAGTTTTGGAATCTTTGGAACAACACTTGAGGATGAACTCCTCAAATGGGCAAACGGACACGGCAAGGGAATATTTGGAATCAAGCGGGAGGATATTGCTAAACGAAGCTCACACGCTGATAGAGCAAGATGGTTGCACGAGTACTCCTCCACCTGGTTTGTCCCGCCAGTCCCTATCATACCCCGAGGAGACCAGTGCTACCCCGGAGCCCACTTACCACATTGTCATCCGACAACCTCCGTCCACCCCGTCAGCAGAGGAATCCATTCCCACTGTCCCAACCAGCCCGATCTTGCAAGGATTGAACCCCTCCAGTCCCCGTTCCATTGGGTTGAACCCAAAACCGCCGATGTCCCAGTCACCTCCACCTCAACCAGTACCAAACGGCCTAACCCATCGTTGTCTGACGAACCAACAAGGAACCAGACGCAGCCAACAAGAAGTGATACTCCAGATCCCTGCCGCAAAAACTCCATCAAAACAGCAGTCTTGTACATCCGGGGGTCTGAAAGACAGTCCGCTTGGCGCAACGCACAGGTCTGAGCCTGGTTCGCCTTCCAACCCAATCAACGTAGACGACAATGCAGCCATGATTGATCAGTTGTATGCAGGAACGTACAACCTGGGAGATGATGATCCAACCACTCCCCAATCCGACACCTCCTCCAACACCCGAAAAAATTACCACGAAGGCATTCGTAACAACGCTCCATACTTCCAGAACTGCGGTTGGAGCGATCATTGCACATATTACTGTGAAGCCTATTATTGCCCCGACTGCAACCGTCGTGCACCGGGACATAGTTTCAATTGGTGTCCCATCTGTAGGGAGGACAAGGATAGGATTCTGATGGAAGGATTACATGGAGACGTCAGCTACAATGACGGTTACAATATCGACGGCAAAGGTACAGAGTTTCGGTGAAACTCAGAGCAAGTGAGGGGGTAATGTTACAATTTCTATTAGACATTTAAGGACTACTTATTTCTCTTTACTCATCGGTTATACCATCAGACCGATGACTCATTTCCTTCACGTATACTCCCGCTCTTCTCACATTTGTATTACCTATTATAGTACTTAGTCCTTAATGGACGGACCTGCCCTAGATAGGACCTAACTCCTATCACTGACTCTTTCCATTATAAATACACATGTAACAGTAGTAGTATTCTCCAATATGATTCTACGCAGTTTACGCTTATAAAGCTAGACCCCTAAGATCAAGACTTCTACTCAGAAGAAGACCAACTCTTGTTGGAAGAACTCAACTCTGAACCACATTCTCAAACTTGTCCTTGGATAAGTCTCTTTACAAACCTCGACAAACCCTCGGACTTTGTTAAGCACTTTGTGTGTAACATGTGATGTACCTGCTGACCACGTTGAGAGAGCATCACAATGATCCTGAACCACCTGTGCAATTGCGGCCACTTCCCACTCCTCAGGCAATGGATCAAGAATAGCACTGGTGGGGTTGTCAAAAAGACCCCAGTCAAAGTCAGGGATATTAGAAGGAGGTGGACTGGGAGGTGCCGGTTGGGCTTCATCGCATCCACCACCAGCTATCAAAGATGTCAGTAAGTTGCAAATGCCACTGTCTACTAATGCAACAGCTTGTGACACTGTGGGTTGGCTGATGCTTCATCATTGGCATTGTAGTCATCACATTGGCGTGTATATTCAGCTTGAGCTTGGTGGGAGAGAGACTGGAGATGTCAGGGTAGATGTCATGGGTTTTGAAGACGTCCATGGAGGTACAGGAGATAAAACAAAACAGTATGTAGATTAAGCTTGATATCGGACTGTGATTGGGTACTTTCTAGCATTGTGATGTTGGAGATTTTCTTGGACCCCAGGTCCAGACTTGGTTGCAAATCAAGAAAAAGCTCACTCATTTGCAACCTGGATCAGAGGCTAATCTTAAAGTCAAAAAACGGACTGAGCCTAATGCACAGATAGAGCTCAGTTTTTATTGCCATATAGATGGACGCTACATTGGCAAAACTTGTGCAGAGTGGCTATGAATGTCTGGCCATGTAAGATGCTGTGCTCCGCAGTGTTCAAAGTTCCAACCATAACCAAACAACCACTGTACTAAAACGGGTTTGGCCCAGGGTGATTTTCACGAGTCCTTGGTTACTTCAGGCTACCCCCAAACTAGGGCTTTGAGCTTGTTTATATTTGTATCAAACTCCTGGGAATTCCCATATACCTTGGGAGATCCCAAAAATGTCACATATCACATGGTGTCAGGGTCCTTTTGGAAGTCTCATGGCAGGATATTATTTATTGCAAAGCCAAAATACATGATAAATTATTAGTATCAAATGTGGTAGGACTATTATATTTGAATCACTTTGAATTCTGTATCTGAGGGCATTGCTATTATGATTTTGAATGAGTGGAGGATCCAAGACAAAACTAACTCAGGAAGTTGCTGAAACAGAGCATAGAAATATATACCTGCTGTCAATTATTCCCATTAGACTCTCATTAATAGATTTTTATTTCTGCCGATACTAAAATATCTTACATTGTATGTATCTACATGACATATACTACAACATTGGTATATCAAGTTGTTATTGAGAAACACCAATTCTGATATAACTCTTGCTGCATCTCGATGTCATGATATGATGCGAACTGATCTTCGTCACGTGCCCTCATCCTCCCTCATGCATCTCGGGCAATCTCGGACTTCTGCAACTTTTGTGATGTAAGAAGTTTGTTTTGAAGTCGTAAGAAGTGACATTCAAGAATTTGGGTGTCCTTATTCACACTTTTTTCATCTTAACCTTGGCACGAAAATAATCTTAATGCTTATTCAAATGGTTCCAAGCTGAGTTAAGATCTTTAAAGGAAATTGATGTTTTACTGATGTCATACCATACTGAGGCTTCAAGCGTTGGTCACTTCACGCTGTGATTCGCTTGAATCCAGCATGATCTGTTTGCCATTTCATAGACACTCTCCAATCACAGAGGCAACAATAATGATATAAAATGCAGTAGCCACTTTTAAATCGCAGATGCATCTAGGGGAAGGAAACCCACCCTGTTCCAGTATGACAACCACTTCTCCACATCCCGTAGCCCTAGTGGAGTTATGCTCGTATCCCTTAAAGTCGGCGACACCTGTATTGCTTGCTGGCAGGATGCTCTTGGCTCTAGAAAGTTGTCCGTCGAGGATCCATCTCCTCGATAAACAGAGTACTGAAAGAAAGCAAGTAATCTAAGAGCCGGAATGATTTTCCCTGACGTGTCTTGAAACAGTGACCGCTTTTCAAGAGACGACAGCCATCTCGAGTAAGGAATCAGTGGCAGATTCATAGCCAGCGCAATATGTTGCATCAACTCCGACCAACATATAGGGTGAGGATGAACTAGATGGAGTATGTGAGTCGATGAATCCATCATATCAATGATGGCTGGTGCGGCGATATCAACAGGAATCCAGTTGAGAATCTGTGGAAAGGGATCAGCACTCTAGGTAATTTTTTTGCGTCATAGAGAATTCATACGTCAGATCGGTCTGGCAGCGCCCCTAAAGTGATACTAGAGCGAATCATTGAAGGTACCCACTCCGTTACTTTCCAAAATCCATTTCGTCCCCCAGTGAGTTGTCCAATACGAACGATGACTGGCCGCAAGGCAGTAGATGCGGCTACTGCGGAAAGGACACGTTCGGCAACCCATTTACTCTCTATATATCCCGCACCAACCGAGATTCTTGGATCCTCTATCGGCGTCTCCTCGGTAGCATCTGACGACTTCAGGCCTGTCCATACGTTTAGCCTTTATCGTATTACTGAAAAAAGAGCTACTGACCACTGAGGACACCTATAGAACTTGTGAAGAGAAGGCGTGGTGGATTCACCAGAGGGGACTCCAGTGCAAAATTCGCTAGTTGTCGCACACCAAGAATAGCTTGCTCAAATGAAGACAAAGGCATATTAAAGTCGATGGGCCAGGCTAAGACATACATTAGATGTAAGCTGGAATATTAGGATATGCCTCCTCACCCGCATGAATAATATGTGTCACAGAGTTGGTGAGCTAGGAAAGTTGTCAATTTGAGACACGCGAAATAGCCGTAAGAACTTTACCTGATGATACAAGTCGGCAGGTAGCCCAAAATACATTTGATCTACTGTTCCCTCCAGAAAGGTCAAATTCTGCGCGCGTAAGAATGATGCATCAAAATCTCTAGCTTCAAAAGCGGCTATATGCCGCTGCAGCTGTGGCCTTGCAGAGACATCACGACGATTAAGGGCATAAATTTGGCTGACGTTTGGATACCGAAGAAGACGGTCAAGCACAGCAGCTCCTAAGGTACCAGAAGTTCCGGTAACGAGGATCACACGGCCTTGATTGGCCCCTGGTATAGACTTGCCTATATGAGCTGGGAAATGAGAAGTGTACTTTTTAAGCAGGTCCTCCATTTCTAAACATTTGGCCTCAATTGACTGCCGCCTATGCTCCAAAGGCGATGATGGAACTAATGTATTTTCTTCGATGCGTGCTTCCAGTTTCCGCAAGGTCATATCTGCAAGAAGCTGAGTCTGAGAGATGGAAATATGCGAACGAAGGGAAAAGGATAACGATGCCGCCGAGAGCGAATCTAGGCCATAGGTTGTCAACGGGACATTTGGCGAGAGATCTTCCGGAAGAACACCTAACAGGTCGCATATTATATGGTTTAACGATCCAGATTTCTCGGGGTTTGAAGCGCTTGCTACTGTGGGCCTGTCGTCCACGACAAGATGTTCGTAGGTGGGTGATGAACCCATATTTGTGCGAACATCAAGCCAATTGAAATCGGGTATATATAACCAGAAAGGCCCGTCAATCAGTTTCAAGATGCCATCTTCAATACACTGTAACAGCTCTGAAAGAGAGTATATATTGAGCACAGTATAGCAATATATCGTCTATTCTGACCTTGAGAGGACATTCCCCAGCTAGTCAAATGCTTGATGCGGGCCGCGTGAAAGCTTTCACCTGCCCCAGTGGCAGTGAAGCTATCGGTGACCGCAGGAGTGACAATAGAAAATGCGTTCTTGTAGGGCTTTGCTAAGCCATCCAAAATAACGTTTGCACTATCGGATGTGTCCTTAGTTTCTAAGGATATGATGTGAGCGTGAAAGTCTAGCTCACCTGGCATAATTTGTTTGCCCGGCATTTCCAAAAAACCCTGAGATCGAAGAGAAAGAAATGAAAAATTCCAGAGATGCGACATCAATTATATTGCTGATAATTTCAAATGCTGTGATTTTAGCTGGGAATGGTTCCTCAAATTTCTCCGAAGTCATGGATGAGAACATCCCATCACTTAACACAACTGAGAGAAGCATGCACCCTCCCAGTGGTTTCGAAATTGAGTCAACCAGAATAGTCATGGCCTCGAGCGAAGCAGCATCAACAGTCTCTGTTTGGATAACGAGATCTTTCAAGCCATCCAAGTACTGTAGCAACCTTCGTGCCATAGTATCTCCTCTCCGGAGTAAACCATTACGCCCAGAGCGTGAAGTCAAAATGATATGGCGAGCGCCATTCTTGTATCCTTGTATGTCAGTGCTTTCCTCCTTGAACAGAAGACAAGACGCACCTGATACATCCATTGCGCAATTTGAAGCCCCAAACTACCCATTCCACCGATCAAAATATAAACTTTGTGGCGATTAAACAGGCCAACTCGAGAGGGTATCAGATCACCGGTTTTCACAGTTATCATGTCTTCCAGCGACGTAAACGGTCCCTTACAATCTTCAGTGCCAAGGATACGTAAAGCCAAGCGTATAGAGTGCCCAATCACCCATGGTTCTCTGTTAAGAATCGAAGAAAGACCTGTCTCCGGATCATTCCAGCGAAAGATTTTACCATAGCTTGATAATGCACGGGATAGCATATTGGTGTTAATGGAATCTTGATAGCCAGACAAAATAAGGCAAAACCGACGATGAGAAAGTGAGCCTATATCATAACTGGTGGCCCTTTGAGGAAGGGAAGATACTCGGAACCCGCGCTTTGTGCACAGTTTCACGAGCTGCTCGCCGACAGGATGATCCCCGTGTGTAATGAGAATCTCCCCTGAAATAAGATGCGGGTTTTCGAAACACCCAGGCCCCAAGGCGATCACGGCGATAGCCAGAGTTAAAGTAGATGGTCCTGAACAATCACCGGGCAGAACATTGGGAATATGAAGGAGGCTCAAAGGGTGAGAAACTATGGCATTTGTTAATGGACCGGCGTGAATACCTGCCACCAAAGTATCGGTGTCCATCGAACGACCAAAGAAACTCCAAAGCTCGCCATCTTGGAGACCAACAGCATGGACTAAAATCCGGACATGGTCATCATCTGCGAATGGAGGAGATACGCGCACTATTTTAGAATCTTCTAGAGACCAAGAATCGCGCGGATGGAATGGAAGCAAGCGAGTCGGAGGTGAGGAAAGAGCTATCCTGGAAACATGTACCAAGCCTGATGCATCAACTTTTAACTCCTTTTCTACATTAGACATGGCAGAGAGTGTAAGGACTGCTTGCTGCATTTCCGCAAGTGACCAGCTGGAATCGAACACTACTGTATGGATAGACCATGCAAGATATTCGCGCCTCAGGGCCCTGGTAAAACCAACTGCCCCGTCTCCGTCAGGTCCGTCAGCTGCTACTATCCAAAATGACGTCGGTTCAAATGGCCTATATCCGGCTATTTTGGTCTGCAATTCCATTTCTTGTCCACGAGCGTATCGAAGTATGCCATGATGGATATCGGATGTTGTAGGCGTGCCTTTACACAGCGTCAAAGATATGTCTGTGGGTACGTACAAAAAGTCAAAACGCCGGGTTATGCTTGCACGAGAATATTGTCCATGAAGAGCCACCTGAAAAGATTCGATAGTGCAAAGGCAGTTTCCATTTTCATCGGCGATTGTCAGATCAAAGGTCAAGGATCCTATAACGTTTGTCAGCTTGCCATTATTCTAGCGTGATTTAATTTTAGACTCGCCTGGCAGCCATTTTCTAAATATAGCATGAGTGTAGATCAAGCGCGGGAAAGGCCGTTCCGTAAGTGTGTCATGCACAACCATATTTTTCAG
The DNA here is from genome assembly GCF_000218685.1 of Serpula lacrymans var. lacrymans S7.9. Lineage (NCBI taxonomy): Eukaryota > Fungi > Basidiomycota > Agaricomycetes > Boletales > Serpulaceae > Serpula > Serpula lacrymans. The sequence continues at coordinate 37,889 of NW_006763308.1, read as the reverse complement.
CTTTGATGGTAAGTAATACAGATTTTTGTCTGTACATCCCGTGAAGAGTGGATGGACAAGGACGTGGATAGCTGCATCCAAAACGACCGGATGAAAACAATAATTCTCAGTGCTATGCATGGTTGCTAGGTGAGTGATTTCTTTTAATGGCAATGAGTATTAACTCACCCTGGTAGACTCCCGTCCAAGCCCTGGACCTGAACTAATACCTCATCGTAGGAAATTCCGCGATAAAACTTCGTTATCCTTTGGTATGCAGGGCCATATTGCGCAAAACTCTTGAACGCATCGTAGAATCCTATAAACCATTAAAGAGAATGATCGAGCGACTGCCAGCACACTTGCCTACCTGATGTATCGATCTCATTGCAACGACTACGTATAGAATCCAAGTCTATAGCACATACGGGTCCTTTCGGTGTCTGACGAGACATATATCCTTCCGCGTGTAAGCGATCAAACTACGCATCAAAAAGCGTTAGTGATCACCATTTGCAATTGAATTTAAATTTCCTTACGCGAGGAGGACATGTTTGCGAATTGATGTTTGAAGATGAGGTAACAGTCCAGTGTGGGCCGTCGAGGTTCACACAAACAGGTGTAGGAGTGTCTCCAGATAAAGATAACATAAATGTAAAATCGACGTTCCACAAATGTTTGGCTCCAAACTCTAATGCCTGTAAATTGTGTTGCGGAGCATTCGTCATGATAAGGAGGCTCAGATAATTGATAGTACATACCATTTCCAAATAACCCGCAGCAGGCATGATAGGCTCACCTTTGATGATATGCTGTGCCAACTGAGGATGAGTTATCGAGTTGATCCGAAGTTGAGGGTAATTGAGTGGTCCATTCCTTGGTTGGCGAGCTTTCATCACCGCGACAGAGGGGATAGATAGTAGTACCTTTCTCGAAGCAAATGGATATGCAGGCAGGTGGCCGATTTCCCCATCCACAGAGCCAGTTAGCACATCGAAATCAACACAATTATGTCCAGCGACCACCAGCCTCCCGAGTGCATCGAGAAAAGTAGAAATTTCTGTTTCATCCGACCCTGCTTTTGGGCGACGAAGGGGGCAGACGATAGTAGCTTGGCCACTATTAAGATCATCCAAATAGCTGGCCAAAACTGGATGAGGGCTGATCTCCACGAATGATGCTACGCCCTGGTGAATGAGTAATGACTGTATTGCTTCCGCAAAGAGGACGGGGCCTCGAGAGCTGTTCCAGAAATACTCCGCAGTAAAAGGAGTTCGGAATGATTGTCCAGTTCCGGTCGAATAAACTGGAATGGAAGGTGGTTGAACGGAATACCGGTCAAAAATATCCTGAACTCTTCGCTCGTAATCACTACGACAAATGTCCATCATCGAGCTATGAACGGGAACATTCGTGCGAAGTCGTCGTGCAAAAATGCCAGCAGCTTGGGCCTTCGCAACTACTACCTCGATAGAATTGGAGGATCCGGATATGGTGACAGCTGTTGGAGCATTGAAACATGCTATGTCAAGGTTTACACCAGCATCATCGATCAACTGTTGTACCTGTTTAGCGGAACAGGAAATTGCTGCCATTGTACCACCCTTATTCTCCAAGATAGACATGGACCGCCCACGCGCTATTGCAAGCTCAACGGCCATTGTTTTACAAGCCGCGCCAGAGGCGTAGAGCACCGCTGTTTCCCCAGCAGAGTGACCTAGAACAATGTCCGGTCTAGTACCTAAGCTAACCAAAGTGTCAAAAAGAGCTATTTGGATGATGGTAAGAGCTGGGAGGGTTATAGCGATGGGCCATGGTTCATCCAGTCTTTCCGGTGATTCGACTTCGCTAAATAGTCCTGTCTTCTCAATGAGGGATTCACCACATACACTTCTGTATATACCATCCATTTCAATCACGCTAGAACGAAAAACGCAGCAGGTCCTAAACATATCACGTCCCACTAAGCAAACAATGTATCTCAATGCTGGGTATAACTTAGGCATTATTATAAGGCACTCACTATTAAAATGCTGGGGTCCCTGGCCTGAAAATACAAAAACCAGTGCTCTGTTACGGGAATGGGCCATGAAAGGCTCAGAGAATCGCTGCATTCGACCCTTCGAGTACAAGGCATACGACCTCCAGGGCATTGATCTCGATCTGCGGCCATATGTTAGCGAAATGAACCGGGGGTCAACGTGGCTGATAGAATCTTTGGTATTTTCTGCAACAGACGCCACGGAACGAGGGGATAAAGCTCCAAAAATGAATAAATAAGGTATGCCGAAAGGGTTGGCGAGCCAAAACGACTTTAATATTCTGCGATTTGGAGGCGACTCGACGACACAGTGACCGTTGGCACCGCCTATGCCAGAACTTGACATTGCTATAAGAGAGCGACCGGAGGGGGAATGGCAAGGCAAAGGGACTGGGATGGTGGGTACTTCCAGAAGATACTCTTTCCACCTTATAGCTGGATTTGGGGTCCGCAAATTTACGTTCGGTGGTATCATTCCAGACTTGAACATGGCGCAGACTTTACACAACGATGCTAAGAATGCCGCAATTTCTAGATGCCTAAGTTGAGGAGCTGATCTCAGTAGTCAACGTGAGACTCAAAATTCTATACAAACCCAATATTTCCTTTTACACTCCCGATGAGGGTTTTGTGACCTCGTTTGAATGATTCGCCTACCCAATTGGCTTCTGTGGGATCCCCTGATGCAGTACCTACAAGATTGCTATTAAGATACAGCAAAGCAATGTGAGCTGTGACTGCTCTGTTACTTACCTGTCGCATGTAATTCTACAAAATCAACTTCCTGCGGTTTCCTCTTCGCTTGATTAAATGCTCTTTGCATTGCATCTCTCTGTGCCACTGCAACAGGAGAGTTGGCAGGAGCCATAGATCCAGAAGAATTGATACCTGTTCCCAATATCTGCGAAGACAATGTTATTTTGTGATCTCATAAGATTCACAGGTAAACTCACTGTTGCATACACGTTGTCGTGCTGTCGTAAAGCAACATCAAGTGGTTTCAGAACAACAACAACGGCTCCTTCACCGCGAGAAAATCTGCCCAAGTCGATTTAGATTATGCGATGATAAATGGAAAGAAATTCACCCATCCGCTGAAGCATCAAATGGTTTGCATATGCCGTCGGGGGAGAGTATGCCACCTTGGCTGTAAGCAAGCCAATCAATGAATCTATATAAACACACCACACTCTGAGTACCTGTACTGTAATCGTGCTATAGTACTCACCTATAGTTTACTTGGCAACCTCCGACTACGGCAGCTTCACATTCACCATTTCTCAACCCCTGGACTGCGAGATGTAATGCCGAGAGGCTAGAACTACACGCAGTGTCAATAGGAATAGACGGCCCGCGTAGGTCTAAGTGGTACGACACGCGGTTGGCAATCATAGATGGGGAATACGATAGCGAGCCTCGTGCTTCCGCTTCCTCCTGCAGTCATCGCGAAAAAAAAAAATCAATCCTACTAACTGAATCGCACGGGGAAAAAAACACAGACCTCGCCAGATAACATCCATAAGTCGTGGGCGACTCCAGCCATATATGAACCCACGTTTTTACCACGGTAATCAATACCTGAATCCAAGAGTGCAAGAAATGTGAGTTCAATCAATTTTCTGGCGCTAATGTTCATCAGCCTTGCGTCTTTCTTGCTTATTCCAAACTCTATATAGTCAAAATTATCAAGGTCTTTCAGAAATGCCCCCTTTTCGGTGATAACTTCGCCAACACCAGGCCCATGGACGCTTCGAAGAATGTCAATCTTATTTTAATAAAGATTAACAACAATGCATGAACTTACGCGTCAACATTGAACCTTTCGGAGGGAATTTTTTCATATGCTTGGCCACGCTCCATTAGGAAGTCAAAGAAATTCTGGTAATCAAGATTTTGGGCATTTTGAGGCCCTCCTGGCAAGCAAGCCGAAATTCCAACCTGCTCAAACGTATCGTGTTAGATATATTGACAAGATAGTTAAAAACGGAACTTTACCACAGCAATAGGCTTCGGCGTAATCGGTGTGGAATCCATTAGCCTGGTTATTTCAGAGACGATGACTGGATGCATGATTCATCTGAGTGGTCTTTATACCTTTTCACCCCGGGAGAGTTGATAACTAACATGAAGGGGATTTCGGATCATTCATGATTTGTCCTTGATGATGAGATCGCAGTGCAGCATCAGCATCAGTACAATATGGGCATCTTCGGCGCAGTAAGAGTTTCCTTTACAAAAATCAGTGATCGATTGCTGTCATGATTCAAATTATCTGGGCTTTAATAAAAGTTTCGTCTCCGTTTTCGTCTCCATTTTTCTTGAGACTACGGCTTAAAGCAGTCAGAGTCAAAATCTCGAATACTCTAGAACGGCACCTATATGACATCGCGACGGATACCTTGAAAGTCAATTGGCGCCCATCTACAGCCAGAATGACTAAGATATAGTATATCTAATAAGGTCAGTCGATTGCGAGTGTTCCAACGGCTCATCAGCGAAATTTGAACTTGAATGATGGCGAACGAGAGAAGTATTACTCTGTTCTGATGATGAATACTCTTGCATCCGGCGTGCGTTGTAGCTGCAGGGTCCGTACTCTGAGATCTTCACACACTTATTGAGGAAGCCCTGTATGGCAGATTGCAACAATGAAGCCCAACTTCTGGGTCAATGATGGTGGAGCTGTTCCTGCGTACTAAGAACGGCACTGGAATTCTGGATTGCGGTATAATAATAAGATGCCTAGTTTTGACGGGAGCTGCCAGCTACCGATGGTAACCACTCAGCGCTCAGCGCTCATCAGTCAATTTCAGACAGGATGAGGGTATCAGAATGCTGCCAGCGCCGCCGCATCAGTAAAACATGACAGACCCAGAATTTCAGACGGACCAACTCCCAGTCTCCTAATTGCCCTCTATTCCGAGAGAGATTTATCCTAGTGGTGTGTGAGATGATATATGGCTCATGACCGAGGGGTACGCAACATCAGAAAAACAGACAGAACACGAAAACGCATTTCCATGCAAGTCATCTTCATCATCACCATTCCTGGCCCAGAATTGGTTGGGACAGGTATGGCTGAGGAAAAGTGTCCCGCCTGTTTTTGCAGAGCTCTCCGGCCCGGCTTAAATCACGTGATGTTGATGCTATCTTACTGGCGTTTTTCTCCCCCTAAATTCGGTCTACAACTGTACCACCATTACTATCGTTGGACAAATGTTGCAATCCGGACCCTTTATGCTCTTGGGCCTCTACAGGCTCAATAATCGTTGTACAACCCCCTAAAAATTTGTCAGAGGTAGAATAGAATGTAACAAACCATAATGTAAAAGAATTTTGTGAATATCTTACCTGTAGCAATAACAACAGACCTGACACTATGGTCTTGACCTCCAAAAGTGCAAAATTTGAGGTAAAGAGGGCTAAATCGGGGCAGATCGTGTGCTGCGAAAGTCACAAAAGTTTCTCAAAAACATCAACAGGTAAACCCCTACAATGCCATGTGCTTACCGAGTTGATCAAAGCCTTGAGGCACCTGCAGATGGAGGAACAAGAAGAAATCGTGACTTCAAGACCCAAACAGGTAATCACACATCAAGATAATCATTGAAGCTCCGCTTTGGCAGGCTCGGTGTCACACACAATGATTGTTTGGTGGTCTCTCATCAAGCCCACTCCTCTCAGGCTCACCGTCGTCAATTATCTTGCCGCCAATGCCCCCCATTTGAAACAAACGGCAACTTCACCGGGCCTTGCCTTCCCACTGTCACTCACCTTCTCGCCAACAGCGCAACATTGAGGAAGACCTCGAGAAACGCATACAAGCTGCATGTGAGGCAACAAACAATGTTACGATAACACAATTTCCGGACATTTCCCTTCCTTTCATTCTCCGCTTTAACTTTATACTTTAGCTTTCACACATGGTGCCACGCGGCATTTCCCCTTTCTTGCGCCGCATTGCCTTTCTCTTATTTTAGACTCAACTCTCTCACGCAGTGGAGCTGGCCATACGGGCTAGGCCCTATGACATCATCAGCCACTGCCTCCATCAACTGTATAGTACACATGTACAAACAAACCTGTAGTAGTATATATACCCCAATAGATCCAGGAGACTCCTCAGCGAGTCCTCCTGTTGTATACCAACTAACTCACTGCAGCCCCAGGGGTACCCACTCCCCATCTTCCATTATCCTCTATAGTGTGTTCTGAGTGCGCCAGAGTAATTCACTCTTGGTTGTTACAAACAATGGGATTGCCAAAAACCTCAAGGCAGCCTGTCGGGACTCGGGCATCTTGAAGCACTACTACACGGCCCTCAGGAGGTTCAAGGGGAAGTCTGTTCCGTTCAATAAGGCTCATGTCCAACGCCGACATCTGAATCCTGCACAAGATGAAGTGTTACTGGAGTGGATTACATTTTTAGGTAATACTGGACGCCCCCTCTGCAAGCAAACAATATCACCATATGTCTACGACATGTGTGCCAAGTATCCTTTAGAGAAATGGGTTCGACGTTTCCTCAAGAAACACGAGGATCAGATTGCCTCACGTCGCCCTTCAACTATTGATCCCATGCGGGCTTAAGCCTTCAACCGCAACATTGTCCAGGATTTTTTTGAGAAGCTTGACAAGGTCTTGAAGGAGAATGAGATTCCATGGGAGAACGTGTATAATATGGATGAAAAGGGGATCCAGCTTGGAGGCGGTCGAAAGTCAAATGGCCACCATTTTTTCTTCTCTCGTGATGGCCGACAAAACTACAAGATCCATGGCGGTACCCTGGAGCTTGTAACAGTAATAGAATGTATTTCTGCAGTCAGTAGCAGCATCCCCCCTAAATTTATCTTTGCAGGAATGACAGTTGATCCAGAATCATGCGATGTTCACCCCAACATTTTGTGAGTTTGTCAATTTTTATATTTGATCTTCCACTAACAAATTTCAAGCTTAACTACATCAGAAAATGGATGGAGTAACGACTTCCTTTGCACTGAGTGGTTTCGAAAAACATTTATTCCACAGACACGCGCTCAAAACCAAACTGGCAAGCCCATCCTCCTCATCTGCGACGGCCATGGGTCTCACATGACTGTGAACATGATTGAGCTCACGGTGGAGAATCAAATCCACCTGCTTTGTCTTCCTCCGCACACCACCCACCGCCTCCAACCTCTCGATGTTGGTGTATTTGGTCCCATGTAAAAGGCTTGGTACAAGCACTGCGAGTTGTACATGGCAAGGACAGGCGAAGGAATTTGTCGACACCATGTTGTCAAAGAATACTGGGAGGCACACAAAGGAGTATTTGTAACTAATACCATTTTACAAGCATGGCGCAAAAGTGCACTCTGTCCCCTCAATCCTGGTTTATTCACTGCGGCTGACTATGCACCGAGTGTTTCAACTTCGACAGCCAACTATGCCCCACTGTCATACCCGGATACTTTCCCTGATGGCTGGATGGATGGTGCCTCATCGGATGACCCAGATTATGCTCCCAATGATGCAGCTCTGAGCCCAGACTCAGATGTAAGTTCTGAGGGAGCAGGGGATTCTGATGATGGGTCAGACTCCAGTGTCAGCGAGGATGAGGGTGAGGACAGCAACGTCAATGTGGGCAGCAGGGACACTAATATTGCCAGTGGAGGGAGCACTGACACCAGCACCAGCACCAACAACTCCTCAACAGATGTAAGGACCTGGCTCCATGCAAGCCGAGGCGCTCTGCCTGTAGAGGAGCGTTCAATTGCACCTACTCGGTCACGAGCGCCCTCATGGCGCAGCACTAGCACATCTTTCCCCTCCTCTCGTTCCAGTTCACGTGCAAGCACCCCGGGGTCTGGTTCACGTGCAAGTACTCCAGGGCCCATGTTAGTCAAGCTGCACCCCACGTCCCTGCTCATGGAAAAGTCAAAGAGGAACCTCGTTGCAACAATCCACAAGCTTCAAGTAGAGCGTGATGAGGCGAGATGGGAACGGGACACTATGCAGGGGCATAGTATCTTTATGATGCACAAGTTTGAGCATGTGAAGGATAGGTTAAAATTTGGTGAAGGGCTGGGGGAAACGAAGGAAGGGGTTACAGGTGCATGGTGAGCTCTTGACAAGCGCAGAGTCGCGTGCCAGGCATATTGCTGAGGAGGAGGCTTGCAAGGAAAAGGAATGGAAAGCAGCAGAAGCAAAGGCAAAGAAGGATGCAAAGGCGGCTGAGCACCAGGTGCAAATGAGCTTGCTGGATGGGACTGAGGTTTTCAACGGAGCGCTCAGTGGCAAGGCAAAGCTGGACCTCCAGCTCATTGCCACAGCGCTTAATCTGAGTGCTGATGGCAAGAAGCAGGAGGTCTTGGATTGCATCAAGACACATTTTCAAGAAAATCCTGACCTGGAGACTAACAGCCGCTTTTCAGGCTTATTTGGGGCTCGTACACGGAGACAAGCACTGGCCCCCAATGGGCCCCAAGGCATTACTCCCCCTCCGCCCCCCTCCACCTCCTCACTACTATCTGACAACTTATCCTTGCATGTCAACCCCTCTCAAGCGGGGCCAAGTTTGTATCATCACAGCCATATCTATGCATCATCCCCTGAGCCTCCCAGTCAAATGTTGTATCTCCCAGGTCCTGCATTTCTCACTGATCATCATGCAATGCCACCATTCTCTCCCTTTCATTCATCTAACTCGAGTTACTATCAAAACTCGTCATATTTTATACCTACAAACTTTACATATGGTCATAACAGCATGTCTGATAATTAGCTAAATACAATTTTTGCTGGCTTCATTTCCTTGCACTCAACATTGGAAACTTGCACCCACACCCGCATCTGAACTTGTCATTTTTTTTGATGGTTTGGCTGAACATTTCTGACAAGCTCCGCTTGCTTCTGTCAAACGTGCCGTGCGTGACCAAGCATGATGAATAATTGCAAGACTGGTCCAAAACCTACCTTGTTGTTTTGGTTTTGTTCCGCTGCAACAAGGTGTCTGATTCACATTTTTATTTCTATACAGGGACCTAGAGAACTCAAAATAGCAAGTACTGGTGGTCTTCCAAAGACTCTAGCTCCACTCACTGGTGAACAATTTCACTCCTCGCAAAAACGAGTGCAACATCTGTCCAACAATAGTATGTCGTTTCACACCAAGCATAACTAACATTTGTCACACCCAAAATTGATGAAAAAGTCTGAAAGTAGTTAAGTTAAAATATTTGATTGTGGGGGAAAAGGGGGCACATATTTTAGCGGGGGGGGGGGTTTTTTTTTTTTCTATTTTTTTTTTTTTTTTTA